>NW_024080638.1:5258784-5444505 GCF_003009895.1 Hyaena hyaena
TATAGGAGGATTAGGAGGAACTTAACTGAGGACCATGGGGGAGAAGAAGGGGGGAAATGGTGGGGGAAAGGGAGAGAGGCAAACCATGAGAGACTCTTGAATGCTGAGAACAAACTGAGGGCTGATGGGGGTGTGGGGGGTGAGGGGGGATGGGCACGGAGAGGGGCACTTGTGGGGATGAGCACTGGGTGTTATACGGAAACCAACTTGACAATAAACTATTTGTAAGGAAAAAAAAGAAAAAAAGAAAAAGAAAAAAAATAATAAAATGTTTTGTATGTGAATGGAGCATTCAACTCACTTGTCACAAAATAAGGCAAGGACACCAAAAGAAAATTAACAAAAATAGAATCAAGAATGAAATTCAAACATGAGAAGGTAATAGGAGGATGGTAGGAGGAATAACACAGCCCAACAGCTGTTGCTTTGAAGATACTTACACTTTACCCAACTCTACCAAAGCGAATCAAGAAATGAAGGAAACATTAATACATGAAGAGTGAGAAGGGAATACAACGAACACAAAAGTGATATCTTTTACATTCTTGCCAGATGTGTCCTTTCGTAAAAAAATGAAAGTTGCTAGTTTTGCTTGACCGGGGGTGCGATCATTACTTTTTAAAATATTGTTGCTGATTTCAGAGGGAGAGTCACTAACAAATGTGTGGTGTAGATCAAACATTGCCCCCAAAAGTGATATCTTTTAATAAGAGAAAACTTATTAACACACACTCGCCCTTGTGCTTCAGAGGTAAACAGACCTCCTTGGACATATCCCAGAAGTAGCCACTGCCAAGCATGTCTATAAATGAACTCAAATTCCTCTCCTTACCCTCACCCCAAATCTGTTCCTTCTCCAAGCTTTCCTGTCTTAGTAAATAGCACCACTACCCTGCAGTAGTAAGTCAGAGTCAAGAGGGAAATTAATTATTTCCCCTTACAACCCACAGTCCAGCACATCGCTAACTCTTGTTTTTATCTCCTACATATATCTAAAATATTCCCCCTTCTTTCCATGCTCACTGCTAACACCCTAGTCTAAGAGAACATCAATTTTCCTGTTGGTGCATCCTACTGATCTTTCATCCACCCATGGCCCCATCTAAACTCTTATCCAGTCAGCGAGCTTTTGAACCAACGTATCCCATCATTTCTCTCCCTGCCTTGAAACCCTCGGGTGGCTTGCTGCTTTACTCAAAAGAAAAACTGAGCACGAATTATGGGGTTCCACCTGACATCATTCCTAATAATCATCCCACTCTTTCCCCCTCTTTTTCATGTCCCATGTAAATAATCTTTCAGGTACTTAAGAGCGTGCTTTAAAATGTTTACACGTGATGTCCCATCAACCTTTCCTGCCCTCCTTTATCTAAACAACTTCTACACGTCCCCAGCTGTGAACTTTAAAGGGACTTTCTCATAAAGAGAACTCTTTTGCACTGCTGGCGGGAATGCAAACTGGTGCAGCCACTCTGGAAAACAGGATGGAGGCTCCTCAAAAAATTAAAAATAGAACTATCCTATGATGCAGGAATTGCACTACCAGGTATTTATCCAAAGGCTACAGGAGAGCTGATTCAAAGGGGCACGTGCACCCCAATGTATATAGCAGTGCTATCGGCAATAGCCACAGCATGGAAAGAGCCCAAATGTCTATTTGACAGGTGAATGGGTAAAGAAGATGTGGTATATATACAGTGGAATACTACTTGGTGATCAAAAAGAATGAAATCTTATCATTTGCAACAATGTGGATAGAACTAGAGTATTCAGTCAAAGACAAATATCATATAACTTCACTCATATGAGGACTTTAAGATACAAAACAGATGAACATAAGGGAAGGGAAGCAAAAATGAGATAAAACAGAGAGGGAGACAAACCATAAGAGACTCTTAAATAGAACAAACCGAGTGTTTCCAGTGGATGTTGGGTGCAGAGAAGAGCTAAAAGTGGGGGAGGGGCATTAAGGGGGAACACTTATTGGAATGAGCACTGGGTGCTATATGTGACGAATCACTAAATTCTATTCCTGTAATTGTTATTATACTATATGTTAACAAACTTGGACTTAAAAAGAAATAAAAATAAACTATTTCAGCAAAAAAGACATTTAACAAAGGGACTTTCTCATGGAAGCCTTGTGTCCATTCTCAGACAAAGCTCCCCCCTCACACACCAATATTCATCTCTCTGGTAACGGTTACTCTCCCCAAGATTGCCCTCCTTTCTGGATTGTAAGCTCTGTGAAGATACGTGCTACATCTTCCTTGTTTACCACTCTTTCTCAAATATGCACCCAAAGGCTTAATTAACACAGCATACACTTAACAGGTGCTTCGCTGGGGAAGCACAAAAATATTTAAAAGGAATTTTAAAAAGGTAACGTAAAGTATGATCCTATTTTTGAAAACGTAAGTAGAGATGATATAATGGATATGCAACTAGAAATGCAGTCAGCTGTGATGAACAGAAACCTGAAAAACAAATAAGGGCTTTATTTTTCCTTACATCCTGAGGATCTTAGGGTGGGGAGTCCAGAGCCTGGTAGTAGTCACAGATAAAAATTTAAGAGTTGTCAGTTTATAGATGCGGGTTTTTAAATGTTTATTTTGAGAGAGTGTGTGAGTGGGGGAAGGACAGAGAGAAAGGGAGAGTAAGGGAGAGTGAGAATCCCAAGCAGGCTCCATGCTCAGCCCGACTGGGGGCTCCCCCTCGCAAACTGCCAAGGTCATGAGCTGAGCTGAGATTAAGAGTCAGATGCCTAACGACTGAGCCAGCCGGGCATCCCTAATCGATGTTTTTAACATCATGGAACGAGATGACAGGAGTTAGTAAGAAAATATGGGAATGGGAGAGAACAGCCCCAAGACTGAGCTTTGGGGGCCCCAGCAGAAGAAACGATTGGATCGCATACTCCAGTACAGTAACACCAAAGAAGTAACCATGTGAAATTTCCAAAGCCGGCATCCTACATGTGACCTTTAAGGCTGTTGCTGCCGCGCACTTAAAGACAGTGAGAAACATAGTATGGGAAACTGGAGGAAAGGGTCCTTTTAAAATAGCAGCAGAAAGTTTAGTAACACCTGCAGCAACACAGAAAGAAGACAAGGTATCTATGAACTGGGGGCGGGGGTCTAATTAGGAGATTTCCAGTGTTGAAGGTTTTACTTATCTTCCTTTTGTCATTTATAGTAAATGGCAACCGGAGACAGCTGAGCTAAAGAAAGGACTGTTAAATATAAAAGGTCCAGAATTGTTTGAAAACTGTCAATTTCTAAAAACGGAAAATAATGCTGAGCAAAAAAAAAAAAAACGGCTTCAGGCACAGAGCAAATGGAGGGCGTTGTCAGGAAACCGCGGTCTATCAAGGATGCTCAGCTTGTGACTGACTATAAATCTTTCCCTCGATATCAGAAAGATCTCAGTCAGTGCTCTTCCAAGAACCATCCGACAGCAGGGCT
Organism: Hyaena hyaena; assembly: GCF_003009895.1. Classification (NCBI taxonomy): domain Eukaryota; kingdom Metazoa; phylum Chordata; class Mammalia; order Carnivora; family Hyaenidae; genus Hyaena; species Hyaena hyaena. The sequence goes on from NW_024080638.1 coordinate 5,262,249, forward strand.
TCTCAAAAACTAAAAAGTGTTATCTCTGGATTTCTCTCTCTCTCTCTCAACATCCATGTACAGATTTTTGTGCGGACCTAAGTTTTCAGCTCCTTTGGGCAAATACCAAGGAGGGTGACTGCTGGGTCATATGCTAAGAGGAGGTGCAGTTTTGTAAGAAGCCACCAATGTGTCTTCCAAAGTGGCTGTGCCTTGTGTATTCCCAGAATTGCCATGGCTCCATGTCCTCACCAGAATGTGATCTTGTCCGTATGCCAGATTTTCACCATTCTAATAGGTGTGTAGTGGCATCTCATTTTTCTCTTCCTGTGTAATTCCTTAGTGACAGAGGGTGAGGAGTATCTTTTCAGACGTTTATTTGCTATCTCCCGAACTCCTCTGATGTGGTGCCAGTTCGGGTCCCCTGCCCATTTTAAAAGTGGATTGTTCATTGTTGAGCTTTAGGAGTTCTTTGTACATTTTGGATAACAGTCCTTTATTAGATAAATCTTTTGCAAATATTTTCTCCCAGCTTGTGGCTTATCTTTTCATTCTCTTGTGTCTTTTACAGAGCAGATGTTTTTAATATTAATGAGATCTAGTTTATCAACAGTTTCTTTCTTGGATCATGTCTTTTGTGTTGTATCTAAAAAAAAAAAAACAAAAACTCACTGCCAAACCCAAGATCATCTAGATTTACTCCTACATTTACTTCTAGGAATTTTATAGTTTTGTACTTGACATTTAAATTTTTGATCCATTTTCAGCCAATTCTTGTGAGGGATATAAAGACCGTGTCTAGATTCGTGTTTTTGTATGGATATTCATTGTAGGACTCTTCACTGGTACAATTTTTTTGGAATATATTTTGGTATTCTCCACAATAGTCAAAAATTTCAATGTATATTCCCTATGACCCAGAAAGGAAAAAATTAGGAAGAATCCTAATATTCTTCAAAATTTAATACAATTTTTCAACATAAGTTATGTTGCATTAACAAATGAACCACAAAAGCTCATCATAAACACAGCAGATGTTTATTTCTTGTTCATTTCCTGACCATGATGTTCATTCATGTGGGAATTGTTGGGGATTTTACTCTGCATAGTCATTCAAGGTCTCAGGCCGGTGGGGACTTCATTCTCTTAGTGTTCACCTCTCCGTACTTGGCTTTCAGGGAAAAGATCTGGAGAATACCACAATGGCTTTTTACTCTCTCAGTCTAGAAATGACAGTTGATACATCCACACAGAGTCCACAGGCCATAATTAGTCACAAGCATTTGTCTAGAAGAGTTGTCATTTTCCAAGAGTCCAGGAAGGAGGGGAAGATAAAATATAGATGAGCTCTCAAAATCTCTACTTCAATTACGCAGTGAGGCAGATACATATTTGCCAACCTTGGACATCTCTCTGTGTCATCAAGTACAAAACCCAAATATGTTCTAGATAGCTAACATTATTTAAGGCTATATGTATTTTATATAATATAGCTAACCTTATTAACATATCTCCACATATTCCTGGACAATGTTTTCAGATACTGAGCTCTGCTTTTTTTTACTTCTCCCTATTTCCTGACTTTTCTTTCTTCCTCTTCAAACATATCAAAGTCTCTGGGCTTCCTATTTTGAGGAAGAATGTGGCAGGATGAGAGAAGACCTCAAACTCCACAATCTGAGTCTTCAGTCCAGAGAGGTACCCTGGGCTTCAAGAATCACATGGACACTTTGCTCCTGTACCATTCTCCTTGGGTAGCTCATGGATATCTCAAACTTTAATCATTATCATTTTTCTGTAAACTTGCCCCTCATCTACGTTTCTTTTTTTTTATTTAACATTTATTTATTTTTGACAGAGAGTAAGTGAGAGAGAGAGAGAGGGAGAGAATGAGAGAGGAAGAGTGGGGGTGGGGCAGAGAGAGAATCTGAAGCAGGCTCTAGGCTCCAAGCTGTCAGCACAGAGCCCGTCGCAGGGCTTGAACTCAGGAACCGTGAGATCATGACCTGAGCTGAAGTCAGACATTTAACTGACTGAGCCACCCAGGCGCCCCTCATCTATGTTTCCTATCTCACCACATCATATCCCCATCTGTCCAGTGGCCAAGGGCATTACCCAAAAGATGACTTTTTCCACACAATCTCTGGGGCCCAAGCCCTCTCGAATCCAGCCATCTCCTCTCTGCACCTCCGTGACTACCTTCATCTTTCATCCCAGCTAATGTGACAGCCACTGGTTGTGTCTTTTGCCTCCAGGCTTCTTGTCTTCAATTTATTCTGAAATGTAAACAAGACTGTGCCACTCCTTGGTTTAAATCCTTTAACCCATTCCCCATCATTATCAGGATAAAATGACTCTCAAAATTGCTCAAGACATCATGCCTGCCTGCCTCCCTTGCAAGGCTCAATCCCACTGTCCGTACTTGTTCTTCTTTCCAAAATGGCGTGCACTCTCTCACCAAGTGTTTATGCAGCTTGTTGGGAATTCCTATCTACCTATGCTGCATGCGTGTCCTTTTCCTAATGGTGTTGGGGGAGTAAGCTTGGGAATTTCCTCAGCTTGCACTGATGGGTTGACAAGTCATAAAGAATTAGAAAGCCAAAGGATGAACACACCCAAGTTTGGGTAAACAAGATTAGGTAAATAAGATTAGGTGCATGGGGCAAAGGCCCCCATTAGGGCAAAGGTATAGGACAATAGTAGAAAGCCACCTTCACAGGAAGGAGAGACCAAATTAGGTAAACAGGTAAATAGGGCAAGAGATGGCAGCGGGGCAAGTTGCCCAGAGTGGAGCTAATTAGCCCAAGAAAGGTGCCTTGTTAACCCATCCGTGCAAGCTCAGGGAATTCCTAAGCTTCTTCCCCACAATGGTGGTGCTGACGTGTCCTGGTTACCCGCGTAGATGCAACTCAGGAGCTTGACAGAGCCACAGGTGAGGGCTTTGAGGGGACAGTTCCTATGCTAAAATGGAACGTTCCTAGATTATTCTTACAAAGGTAGCCCCTCTTGCCACCTTTTTATCCCTTTTATTTTCCTTTCATTTCTGTCATGCCATAGTTTCTTTTGTAACTGAATACAATTTGTATAATATCCTGGTTGTGATTTATTTTTAACTTATTTATTTCTCCCCACTTTCCTCCTCACTCCTACTAAATTCTTAAAAGAATTTTAATGTGTATTTATTTTTGACAGAGAGACAGAGCATGAGTGGAGGAGGGTCGGAAAGAGAGGGGGACACAGAATCTGAAGCAGGCTCCAGGCTCCGAACTATCAGCACAGAGCCCAACGCGGGGCTCGAACTCACGAACCATGAGCCAAAGTCAGACACTCAACTGACTGAGCCACCCAGGTGCCCCTAAATTCTAACTAAGCTCTAAAAGAAAAAACTTGTGTATCTCATTCACAGAAGTCCCCTATGTGCTAGTATATGAAGGGCTCTCAAAGAGTCCCTGTGAATGAATAATAACAACTCTATCACATTGAATTGTGTTTTTACAGTTCTTAGTCAAAAACCATTTAGTAAACAGTGCCATATTTTAGTTTTGTTCCAGGCATTTGGATCATCAAAAAGAGACAGAAAGTACAAATGTATCCCTTTCTCAAAGAATTTATAACCTAGTTTGGGGTATGGGCATACCCACATGCTCACACAAGCACGAGCACCCCGCAGAACAAATCATGCCCGTTTATGATCTGTTACCTTCGCTTGCTTTTACGGTGTTAAGTTCTTTAAAGGCTTAAAATAATGCAATATATTGTATGGCTCAAGGAACTCATAATTTCGGGAGCCAAGATAAAGACACATGAGGAATTATGGATTGCAATATAAAATACATGAAATTATGTTCAAATAATTCTATAAACAACAACTATTAGGCCCCCAAGTTTCCCTCTGAGAGTCTCCTCGTGTGTAACAGGGGCTCTGCAAAGACCAAAATTCAAATTCCATGAGGGTCTTCTATAAGCTGCAGCTTCTATATTGAATTACAAATTCAACATATACTAATATTAAAAATCTTCCCAAAGCATACTAAGGCACGTTAAACAAGGCACACTCAGCCTTGAGTGATAAAACGTTAATTCAGAAGCCTTGACCTCATTTTTAAAATTGTTCCTATTTAATTTTAACTGTAGTATTCTTAAATGTGGGGGAAACCTTTCTCAGGGCTGCGGAACTAAGGAGCCATTTCTTGGTCAAGAGTGCCTTTACTTGTGGTTGACACATTTTATTTCATTTAAACAAGGGAGTTTAAAGTATTACTTAACACTGTGTTGGGTGAGGTGGAGAATACAAAGTAAGATTCCTTTCTGAAAGCTGCAAGAGATAAAATGCAAACCGATTACAAACAATATTATACAAAGCAAAATGAATTCTGGCTTCCCTGATGCCAATGCGAAGACATCTGAGAGTTTCATAAAACAAAATATAAGATCACTCAGTTTATTAGGCAATGTACGCAACAGAGATGTGTGGCCTAGATTCCATCCGTCCGGAGATTTTTACTTTCGACTTTATTCATTTCTGTATCCCCTGAAATATTTACAAATCTGTATCATTTTTATAATCACAAAAGTCTCTCTCTTGACACACACACACACACACACACACACACACAGCTTCTAGGGAAGTATCAACCCCACAACTTGAAACTATTGTTATAAGAAAGCTTTAAAAGTTTCTGTATAAAAAATAGTTAAAATGTACTTGAACTGGAGAACAGATTAGTGGTTGCCAGGGGTCAGGATGGGGGTAAGGGAAAGGACAGGGGCTAATAAAAGTACAACAGGAGAGATCTCTGTGATAGAACTATTCTATACATGTATCAACATCAGTATCCTGCTTGCGACTCATATTCTGGTTTTGCAAGATATTGCCACTGGAGGAAAGTGGGTAACGGATAGAGAAATCTGTCCACATTATTTTTTACGACTGCATATGAATCTACAACTATCTGAAAAGGAAAGTGTAACCTTAAAATGTTAGCAACATTCTACCTAATTGTATAAAATTGGAACCCAGGAGCCCATACTGGTATAAATAAATGGGAGAGGACAAAACTTTTTCTGACGGTAGAAAGCAAATGAAAAATTGCAAGAAAAAAGAATTAGAAGTTCATTCTTTGGCAACTACCAGAGTAATGATTCATTCATCCAAGAAATATCAATGGATGCTGAGACTAGACATTACAATTCCAGGAGGAATAGAATATTTCCTACAAAATGTTATTATTACAAAGAATAAAACAAAACAAAACAGAGTAGTTTCCTTCACAGTGGAGAAGCCTGAAAGGCAACACCTTAAGTAATCAAAGTTGACATCATCAGTAAAGGAACACATCAACATGGTGGGCTACCATGAATCTAATCATAAAGAAATATTAGATAAACCCAGATGCAGGGCCATTCTACAAAATGACCTGTGATCTTGAAATGTCAAAGTCATGAAGGTCAAGAAAAGGCTTAGGGATTCTTCAAGATTGAAGTCTCAGGAAATACGGTAACTAAATACAACCAGCGATCCAAGGCAGGATTCTTTTGCTGCAAAGGACATCAGTGGAAAAACTGGTGCAACTTGAATGGGGGTGTGAAATAAGTGGTAGTTTATCAGTGGTTATTTCCTGATTTTGATGGCTGTATTGAGGTTGCGAAAGAGACTATTTTCTTGAATACTTGCACAGTATTCAAGGATGATGGGGCATCGTGTTGGCAACCTACACACAGTTCAGGGAAAACGTTCTATAAACTTGGCAGACTTTAAGTTTGAGATTGTTTCAAAATAAAAATTACGTTTAGTGTAAGAAATGCAATTAATAATTTTTTCTGCAGACTAGAGCGCGACTTCTCCTTCCTCTTCCAATAAATACATAGTCAAATGCATACAAATACATAGTCAAATGAGAAGGACAGCATGAGTGAACATGGAATTCTCTATGTTCAGGGGCTGGCAGTTTTTCTGCAACTGGTCAGACAGTAAAGATTTTAGACTTTGAGGGATGACCTCCGTTGCAACTCTTCAATTCTGCTGCTGTAGTGCAAAACATAGCCATAAACAATAAACATTGAAAGCGGCTGTATTCCAATAAAGCTATTCGCCACTGAAATTTGAAGTTCACATAATTTCCATGTGTTACAAAATATTCTTCTCCCGCAACCCCCCAATCACTTAAGAATGTAAAGCTCATCCTTAGTTCATACAAGAACTGGTACCTTTGGCCAATGGGTCCTAGTTTGCCTATCTCTTCTTCAGATTTTAAAAGGGTCTTTACCTGCCACATTGTTAAGCAGATTATTAGTAAATAATTTGTAAACATGAGAAATATAAATTTAAAACCTGAGATTTTATGTATAGATTATCAAGTTACAGGCGAATGTCACAGAATAAACGGACACAGCTTTGGAAGACTGCTGACCCATTTTGGCTTTTAGTTATACACATTTCTTCTGTTGGGGGACACCTAAATCCAAGCCCATCCCAACACACAAATCCCAATCCTTCTGAGGGTTTGGGGTCACTGAGGCTCACTTGGTGTTAAAAACAAGTAATATGTTTCAAAAGGTCTTGCCATAAAAATGTTCTTACCTTGGTGTAATGTAGGGACCCGATAAAGATATGTTTCTACAGTTTTGATTTAGCATGAGTCCAAGTTGGGTTTAAGAAAGAGAGCCAGAAATAAGATCACAAAATGATATTTCAAAAGTTGAGGGACTAGCAGAATAAATTAGAAGGAAGACGGACAGTGGAACCTAATGGTTAACTGGGAAAGAAAATGGGAAAACCAGTATGCCTCATTAATTGTATATCAGCTGATGTTTCAAGTCTAGGAAATTACGGCTTCACTAACTTAAAAAATGGAATATGTGAGGGGTGAATAATTTGTGAAGAGTTCTAAAACATCTGACTTCTACCAATCTTACATCCACCTAAATTTAAAGGGTTAGAACTCTCCTCCAAATGTCATTGAGATATTCATTCATTTGAATAAATGTTTTGTTGTCTTCTCCAGCAACTTAGCAATATACCAAAGAGAATATAGTTAACATATATAATTGAAAGATACCTATGACTTTTGTTGGTTTTTTGAGAAGCATGAAGATTGCTATTATTTTATAAACTCCAGGTTTTTCAGAAAGTCCTCGTAACGTTTTTATAAAATCACTTTTTTCCAAAAGAAACTTATGCTAAGAGTAAGACTTATTACTGACAGAAATAAAAACAGTTCTGAGTTGGGGAAGCATATGGTGGCCTCACCCCAAGAGGTCAGAAGCCCTGGTGACAGAGACATAAGGTCCACAGAAGGAGAGCACCATGCAACGCCATCTGGAAGACTCTTGAGCAAGAGAAACAACACTGATCAGAACCACACGTTGCCAAACACTGATTGAAAATGAATTTATTAAGGTCCAATTAGTATGTTTTTAATTCAAATAGTCCAGAATATATGCACATGAAAGTCCAAGTTCATTTCTTTCACTTCCAACATAAAATGCTCTGTACTTTGTATAAAGTATGTGCAAACATGTTTCTGCTGACTGCTTCCCCATGTTCTTTCCACCTTACGGGTCTGCCCTCTGCTCAAATGTTGACTGAACTGACTTCTTCCTTCCTAGAGGATGATTCTCCCAGACATCTTTCTCTTCAACGTACTCCCAACTTTCCCATACCTGCTTCATGACTGTGACTTTCCTGGTTACTTCTTATAACAAACTGGTGCAATTACTAGGTCATCTGGACAATTCATTAAACAGGTATCACCCATGACAGCGGGACTCTATTAGACGGGATTCCTGGAGAAGACACAGTATCCAGTCACATACTGACACACTCCACCCATGTGCTACAGGAGGGGTCCAAGCTATTTAATATGAAGCTCCTTTATTCTCTTGGCATGTTTGATTTCTTCGCATTGTCTTCACTTCTACATTACAGCTGTGGCTGCCAAGAGCCGTAAATCGGTTCCTCAAACAAAATTTGGGATCGCTAGACATATTAATTAGGGTTCCTGGTCATTTGTGACAATTGCCTGCTTTTAGTCCATCTTGATATAGAAAAAAAAAAAAGTCACTCTCAACTAAAGTGACCACTGCATTTCCTTTGTAAAAAGGTAATTTTACTGGCTTTCCTCACAATGGCCACCCAAGTGGTGCAAAGCAGGAAATCCCTTTTTATAAAAGGTAAGAACATAAAAAGACATTTCACATTTTTAAAAAAATTCTTCATGGGAATATGTCCTAAGTAAATAATCAATTATATGGACAAAGTTTTATGTACACAAAATTTTTGCAACATTATTTATAATAGCAAAAATTAGAAATGACCTAAGTAGTCAACAATGTGGGAATGGTTAAATAAACGGAATTGTATCCATTAAATGGAATATTATATAGCCACTAAAATTATGTTTTTGTGAAATTTTTAATGCCATAGGAAAATGTGGCAACTCTGCAGTGGAAAAAAAAACGGTTATAAAATTGTTTACGTAGGATCCCAATTATATAAAAAAGGCATGTAATATACATAGAGGCATACACAGGGGGAAAGCTGTGGTTATGGTGTTTAACGGTGGTTACTTCTGGGTCATGATATTACCAGTTAATTATTTTTTCTGTTTTATACAGTTCTGCATTTTTCAAGTTTTCTACAATGAGTATGTATTATTTTATAATACAGAAAAACAGGCTATTAAAAATTCTTCTGATGTACTGATAATTAGAATGCACTTGCGTATTATAAATATGTGCTTCATCTTCTATGATTTTTTTTAGACTACATATTCTTTTGGTAATAAACTTACATTCCCTGTTTTAGATGTGTTGTAACACTTTGACAAGAAGGTAATATTATGATGAGAGCATCGTTTCATAACCTAAATACTGGCTTTGACATCTAGGTTCTTCTATTTCCTAGAAGATTTAAAATTTATACCCTTTTATCTTTTTAAGTAAGGCATACTGCATACATACATTACATGCATGCTTTCTAAAAAATAATTCTAATTTACAATTTTCCTAAGTAAGGAAAAAAATGGAGTTACAATAGTTTAAAAACAGCCTACGGTCTTATCCATCACAAGCATGCTGACAGGCATAAACATGTTTATTAAATGAAATGTATCCTTTAGAAATATAAAAAAGGGAAGCCTGTATGTAGATGAAGTTGTGGATTCAATTAGTCAGAATTTATTCTGACTTGCACCAAACCACACAAAATCTTTTGAAGTCGAGTTAGTGTAGTCTAAACGGCACTCCGGGGTCTCTTCTGGATTTCATGGCATGATCTCCACTTTCTACTTTCAAAAGGAACAGGGATCAGGAAGAGGGTTGTCACATAAGCTAATGTCCAACGTATCTCGAGTCTCGTTGGGTCTAGGAACAAATACTGCCATTGGTTAGTGTTTAAGTACGTGAGTTTGTTTCTCCTCTCTCTCTCACACCCCACCTCGCCCTGGCATTTGGGGAGGGGGAGGCTGTTCATCCCTCGATCGCTGATGGCCGGCTGCGTCTCTTAGTTTCCTTTCTAAACCACAGAGTGGTCGTTGCTGTGAACTCCGGCCAAGATGGTGTGGTTGAGGGAGGAAGCTGAGCGGTCCGAGCCTTCCGTGGGGCCGCTGGTGCTGTCACTGCGCTGGCAGCAGAGGATCTGTCGGAAGGTGGCGCTCATCTCCTTGTCGCGGTAGGAGTAGATGATGGGGTTCATGGCGGAGTTGAACTCGGCAAGCAGAAGGAAAAACTTCTCATAGGCCAAGACGTCACACTGTGGACAGCACACATCAAGAAGTAACAAGACCAGTCCAGGAGTCCAGCAGACGATAAAGGCGCCTACAAGGACAGGGATCAAGAGGATTTTAAAACGGAAGAACAAAAATATATGTAATTATGGAGCAAGCAACCGTCATGTGAACTGATGCTGGGTCAACATAAAAATACTAAGATTCAAAGCCACCAGATCGTCCTCTGAAATGAAAATTCTTGAAAGAAAATTTAATGAGAAAATAACTGAATAAAATCTCACTGAATCAGACCCTACTGAAAATGAGTATTTATTGAGACAGAGATGATGATTACTTTGAGCAAAACATAAAGTTTGCTAAGAAATTGAGACATTTGGGGATACACCCCTCAACATTTACAAAGATGGGGTTCTTAGCAGTATAACAGTGCTTTGGAGCAAAAGGGAAGCCTGTGACAAATGTTTAATGTTTAATTAAGGCACAATTTCTGAATTCAGGCTGAATGGACTCAAATTCTTGCTTTGCTGTTTAGAAAACTGAGTGAGTTTAGGCAATTACTTTCTTATCTCAGTTTTCTAACATGAAAAATACAAACGATTATATTTACCTCATCAGGTTTATTGGAAGAAATAAATAATCATTAAGCATATCTTAGCAGTATCAACAATAACACTGTTATTATCTGCTCAGGATCATGGGCCGGTTTGGAAATAGAAATTTCCAACAATAAGATGGATGCTTATTTTTTATTCAACCATCACTTAAAAGGTGCTCTTCTATAGGCTTTACAAATACTCACTTTATCAGCACAATAGCCATACGGGAGAGAAACCATTATCGCAACATATAGGTGAAGGAACCAGGAAAATATGTTATATTCCTGCTTCCTGAACTTAATAAAATTACGTATTTTAAACCAAATTTTATGGTTTATATGTTTTACTAATTTAGATCAACTTTCATTTCTTCCTCCAACTATTCTGATTCGTTTGGGCTTTTACTGTAAGTGTAAAAAGAATGGAAATTCAGATTCTCTCCTTAATTCCAGTTGATTTTATTCCTGAAATCACCCATTTGGTTCCCAGGGAAAACAGAGGTGAAATCGCATAAAAATCTGCTACCGTGTTACCCGAGAGTCTGCAGGGGACCCTTGGCCAAGAGGACACGGGCTAACAGATGCGGTGGGCACCATCACATCCCACCACAGCTCACCCCACATGTGAATCAGGCCACATGCTGAACAGACAGGGAACAGGATGACCAGTGAAGCGCATCTGAATCTTCAGATTGAAATGGCACCGGCCAAAGTGGCTTGGACGGGGGTTGTGGATTTGGACCAGCCTCAAGGATTGAGTTTTGTAAAACATAAACACATGAGATCTAGTATCCAAACAGCCCTGTTTTGAATGTGAGCTTTCTTTTTTGAACCTATTCAGCAGGGAAATGAAAATAAAGGAGAAAAGTACCCCCATAAAGCCCTTTGTTCTAAAACACAAATGTGTATTGGTTTTAAACTGCTGTTCACTTTGAAGACTGTCCAAGGTGCTTCATTTTCTAGTAAATACAATACCTTAGATTTTCCTTAGAGAGAAAAAAAAATATTTCAAATATCAGGAGATAATAGCCAAGGAGCTATTTGAACTTCAAGTAAAAATGTTAATAAATCATTCATTCCAAGTCCTTGAATTTCCTTGCTTGAAAATCACTCAGAAAGCTAAACATAAAGGGAAATCAAAGGAATTGCCTCTTGGGTTTCAGAAATAATGCATTATTCATTGAGAAGCCAGGAAGGGAATTATTCTCAGGGTGGAAAATGCTTGGATGGAAAATGCATGGTCCCATTATTCCATTTACTTGGAAACTAAAAACACGCAGGCTCTTCATGAATGGGAGAGCATTCTTGCAAGTTTCCTTTCCCTTTCTTTTATCAAAGCTCTAATTGAACTCAAATTTAGAGCTTGATTAGATACCAGCAACATGCAGCTCAACAGATTTATTTTCAATAAAATGATCTTTTTCTCCTCCTGGGCAGCAGAAGGGAACATTCTTATTCCCACAAGACTTTAAGCGACAGAATTCAAATACAGTCATTTGTCGTTTATAATTTCTTCCAACTTTTAAAATTCAAAAAGACCAAGATCTTTTCAATAAAAGCCATAGTCTCAGAAACTCGCCGGGCCTTACTTTTAGACCAAAAAAAAAGGAAAGCAGGAAAGCAAGGAGACTTGCTAGATTAGAGACAGGAAGTGGGAAGTAGCAGCCTGACACAGGAGCTAATACATGTGGATGCTTCATGGAGGAATTCGGAGTCCTCTCCCTTCTTCAGCAAAAGGAACTATTTTCAGAACCAGGCTCACAGGCCGAACCACCCAGTCCTAATACTGTGTTTGGTTCTTTTAGACTTAAGTAATTTGAGGGATGCAGAGTATAGGCCTCAGAAATCAACATCTAAAACCAATCATACCATTTTCCCTTCTTCTCCCTTCCCTCCTCCTTTGCCAAGGACCAAACTGATGAAAAGTGAAGACGGGCCACGTAAGTGGAAAATGGAGGACTGGAAAATTCCAAGGTGATGAACCTTCTAAACAATAGCTCCTGACTGGCTCAGTCAGTTGAACATGGGAATCTTGATCTCGGGGTTATGAGTTCGAGCCCCACGTTGAATATAGAGATTACTTAAAAATAAAATCTTAAAAAGGTAAAATAAACAATAGTGAGTGATTATTAAGAAATCAAGTTTGCTCCAACTATGAATTTACCCTCAAGCTTCTTTGTTAAAAATTTTTAAATGTTTATTTTTGAGAGAGAGGAAGAGATCGAACACAAGAGAGAGAGGGAGACACAGAATCCATAGCAGGTTCCAGGGTCTGAGCTGTCAGCAAAGAGCCCGACAATGGGATTCGAACTCACATGCTGTGCGATCATGACCTGAGCCGAAGTCCAACACTTAACTGACTGAGCCACCAGGGCACCCCTACCCCCAAGCTTTTAAAAACAAAACCAAACTACACCCAGGCCCCTTTAGTAATAAGTAGCCAATCATAATTCAATTGGGTGATGGGACTTGAGATGTGCATTACGGAGCCTATCAACACCTAATCTTTAGAGACTTGAGTACACACCTAGAATAAGTTAATAAGAGTAAAAGAACCTCCATCTCCATCTCTATACCCTGTACATCTACTTGACTATACTACCTATCGCCAGTGTCAGTGGCATAATGAGTGAAGGCCGGTGTAGCACAGAACCAGAGCAGATTTCCTGCAAGGGCAGAGTGTGGAAGCATGTTTTGGACTGTAGAAGACCTGCATTTCAAAAACCTCTGAGGTGATACCACCTGATTATAAGAGATTCCAAGGCCTTGCTGTGAGTCCAAGGAAGATAAGAAGAAGGAAGAGAGAGGGAACACAGGGAAGCACAGGAGCCCCAAATCAGTTTGGAGGTTCTCATGGGTCAGCTCAACACCAATGCCAAGATGTCAAACAAAATGCCATCTCGGTAGGGACAGTGCTTTAGGTAGTTTGTGTATTTCCAGAACATTTCTGATGGATGTATTCCCACAAGGAATGCTATGCAACAGCAGGGAAATAAGAGGAAGCATAAATAGTTTGTGGTTATTTATTTTAAAGTCAGAAGCAGAAGTAGCAGAAGATAAGCTGGTCAAGGTCATGTCATGAAGGCCTTGTGTATCTGGCTAAGACATTAGAAATTTCTCCAGCACAGCACTGGTTCTCAGGCCTTGCCACGTGTTACGATAACCCACAGAGCTTGTAAGAAAGACTGATTTTCACTTACACTTCCCTCTGTGAGATTCTAATGTCACTGGCCTCACTGGTCTGAGTCTCACTGAACAAGGAACGCTCTAATAGAATATAGAAAATAGAAGGAAGAAAATAATCTGGATAAAAATAAAGACAAAAAAATCAGATGTTTCCAAATTCCAGAGGAGAACTAAGGAAAGCCTGAATCAGAGCAGTGGAAATATTAAGAAATGGACTGCATGAAATGGGGAAGATGCAAAGGGTCTAGACGTGCCTTCTAGATTTCCCACGGCGGGGGTGGGGGTGGCAGTGAAGGAAGAAAGTCACTACCTTTCACCGAAGGAAACACAGGAGAAAGGGTCGGCTGGTGTTTTCTGAGGGGAGAGGAGGAGAACAGAGACGATGCCCTCGAATTTATTGATACTAACTTTGAGGCACCTGCAAGATTTCAGCAGACGCCTTAAAGACAGGATTGGTGCGCATGGCAATCTGAGCCCTGGGCAACCGTCTCTCATCACACGAACAAGAGTGGCTACATTCCGCACAATCTGCCACATTACATGTAACATGGGGAGACGGATATTCAAAACTATCCATGATGGTTGCTGCTTAGAGCAACTTCATTCCTCTCTTAAGCATCTGTCGAATCAATCTGCGAGGGCCCCGGTGCCCACAAAGATGGGGGGTGAGGTGCCGGAATGTAGATGTACAAAGCAGGGAGGAAGGAGGCGGTTTTGGAACAACAGGTCACAGCTGCAGATCGGGATCATATTACCACACCTTCCCTCAAATCTACACAACCCCATCAGTGGAATAATGCTTACCATCTGGTCTCTCAATTAGAGTCTTTTTTCTAGAGTGACTTTTCCCTAATCAGTTGAACTTTGCTTACATATGAACATAACCAAACTTTAACCAAAGATAAAGATAGAAAGTCCTTGACGGAGAAGACCGCTAGGGAGAGCACCCATTGATGAAGAAAAAAACAGAAAACATTTCCAGTCTGACTGGCAAATTGGTGTTTTTAACACACACACACACACCCCACAGATCTAAAACAAGTCAAGGTAACTCCATTCTGCACTAGTGCCATGTTCAAATCAACCTCTTCCATGGCCTTGGGTTTCTTGTTTCTCAAAGGATCTATGAAATAGTCCAATCTCAGAGGCCTGTGGTAGAGGCTGAGGGGGAATATGAGTGTTCGAAAACATATACTACTTCCACTGCCACTAAACTGGAATTTCCTTCACAGAAGAAGCTTCTTGGTATCCCAGAATTCAGTCCAATTTTTGTAGTTACCTTATGATTTCTGCTAGTAAGGTGCTCAGAAACGATTTGGCTAGCTAGGAAACCCTTCTAAATTATGTATCTTAAAAGAGGCTGTGTTAGGTAATAGGTCACAGGTGAAAGGCTTATGCCTAGGTCTAGCAGTTGAGGGATCATTGCCATGAAGATGTAAATGGCTTTCTGAAATTAAAGTTTTTTTTTCTAAAAGAGTAACCTAGATTATTTATAAAATCCATTTTCTAGAACACTGAAAAGATAAAATTAATGCACTTCTACTTCTTCATGGTCATAGTAAATGCTTCATACGTTTATAGTTGCATGATTTCACTCAATGTGTGACTACTCTAACGTGACCTTCACCCCTGAGGGCAACATTTATCCCTTAAACTTTTTTAAATGTTTATTTATTTTTGAGAGAGATAGAGCATGAATGGGGGATAGGCAGAGAGAGACAGAGAGGGAGACACAGAATCTGAAGTAGGCTCCAGGCTCTGAGCTGTCAGCACCGAGCCCGACGCGGAGCTTGAACTCATTAACCGCTGCCCTGATGAAGTCACGCACTTAACCAACTGAACCATCCAGGCACCCCAATGTTTATCCTTTAAAGAAGGACATTAACAACATACACATTGCGGGGTCCCTGGCTGGCTCAGTCAGTGAAGTGTGAGATTCTCAGGGTTGTGAGTTTGAGCCCCACACTGGGTGTAGAGGTCACACAAAACCAAAATCTTAGAAATGAACAAAAAACCATAAGATCGCAAAGCAGAACAGAATACTCACTCAGGTCTCTTTTGAATATTCCTGGATGAAAGTTTTAGCTAATCCTGTCTTTGAGCAACACAGTGCTGGCTTTCCTGTACAAAGGAGAATGCCAGCACTGCTT
This sequence comes from Hyaena hyaena, assembly GCF_003009895.1. Taxonomy (NCBI): domain Eukaryota; kingdom Metazoa; phylum Chordata; class Mammalia; order Carnivora; family Hyaenidae; genus Hyaena; species Hyaena hyaena. The sequence continues at coordinate 5,277,887 of NW_024080638.1, forward strand.
TGCTTCTAGCATTTGTACTCTCCTTCACATTAAACACTGAGTATCCTACACATGCCTGCTCCATACCCTACAACAGACTCTAAATCCCACCCGCGAGCTGTACATTGGAAAGCACACGCCGAAGTGGCTTGCATGCCAGCCAGCATCATCTCTCAGAGAAGAACTTCTGCACTTGAGAACAGCCAGTAGAAACCACTTCTCCATGGCTACAGCCCTAGCCAAGTAAGCTTTTTATCTTTATCTGCCTATTGCAACAGGATCCTAACCAATTCCTCTTCCTCCATGCTTCTTCCCTAAAGCTTGCAGAGAAGAGCCAGAATGATCTTTCATAAACACAAATCAATTCATATTACATCACTTACCTTCTTAAAAATCCTACAAAGGCTTTCTACTTGAAACCCTTACTGTGATCTCTACTGCCCCCTCTGACTGGCCCGTCAGTCTCTTCAACCTCGTCTCTTTCCACTCATCACCCATTCACTAGAGTCTAATCACATGCACCAAGGTCATTTCTATCTCAGGACCTTTGCATTTATAGTCCTTTTACCTAGGAACACTCCTTCTGTAGACTTTCCCATCTACTTACTTGCAATTAAATATCACTTCCTCAAAAGCGATCCCTCGTTATCCTAATGTTGCACACTCTCCTCACTACACTGTCCCATTTTATCATCTTCGTATCTTGTAACTGTACCCAAAACTATCTCATTGGCTTAACATGTTTATTTTCTATCTTCCTTCAATGAGAATGTAAGCTTTGTAAAGGAAGTAAATGTGGCCTCTCTCATGTCTGTATCTCCAGCATCTAGAACAGCAGCTGGCATACAGTGGACATTCAATGTATCTGTCACATATCAGTCACAGGTAACTGCCCAATAGACATACTGGTAAGTTGATAAGTAATTAATCATTGATAAATGATGAGTAAATAAATTGTTAATAAGGACTGGAAAATAAACACTGATACCAACAGGGTGCAAAGTCTCTGGGTGCTACAAGGCATTCAAAGGGCATGAGGTGGATCTGATATGCAAGTCTCACCATCTCTGCATTTGTCACTGTAGCATAAATAAGTCTATTGCTAACAATCCGGATGGGTATCAGATTACCTGTGGAATCTCTTAAGTTCTGGAGAACCATGTTGGGTCACTAATGAAGGAAGACATGGCTTCGGGAAGACCTGAGTGGCTGCTAAAAGAATGGTTCAATAGGACGACACTGCTCCATCAGACCCTAGAAAAAATCACTTATTGACTCAATACACTTTGCGTTAATCCCTCAGGATCCAAAGTTCCATGCAGGGGCATTTGGCCAGGATTAGGTCTCATACCATGCCCTAGTTATCAGGGAGTGTGGGGAGAATATATCCTGCCCCTTGGCATATACTGTCTTACCTTTTTTTAAAATATAAAGTACACTTCTAATCATGTATCATTAGAATCAATGTCCAGGCATAATATTAAATGTGAATATTCACAAGACTTTTTCCAGTGTCATACGTGCATTTTTTACAGGGACTCAAACTGGTGTATGGTTTTCATATATTTATGTCCCCATAATTTATAGTAGTTTACTTACCTCAAGGATGACTCCATTTATAAGAGGATAAGGATAATTCTCATTAATCTAATTTTTCTTCCCAGCATAGTATATCAGCTGCTTTCCTTTCAGTAACTGATGTCTAAATAATGGTATAAAGCTAATTCCTTGAATTATTATCTTTTTTTCTCCTATAGAAAGTTTGGAAAATGCAGAAAAATATAAATAGGAAATTTTAAAAATTACTTCAAGTCCTGCGGCCTAGACATACTTTAGTGTATGATCTTGCACTTTTAAAATGTTGCTTTTAACTTTAAATGTTTGCCTTTCTTCTGATTGCATATGAAATTAACATTGAATGGCTCTTTACTAGTGATGGGGAAGGGAAGGAAAGTAGATTTTTTATCTTTAGGAACACTATTTTGTTATCCAATTGGTGTTTTTATGTAGTAATGTATCTTAATTTGGTCAATACAATATCGTCTTGAATCTGTGAGAATATTAACTGTAATTTATTGGAGGCTGTCTTGTGTTTCCTAGAGTACTTCTGTTTCAGTGTAAGATGCTACAATACACACAAATCCACTGCAGGGACAGCATGCTTCAGGGAATGTGTGTTCATTATGCAGGAGACTTCCCAGAAAGGGGGGCCCCCTGGGAAGCAAACTGCCATCAAAGCCAGCTTTTTCCTCTACTTACAATATCCAGTGATGCCATCTAATGGGTGGGAGAAAAGTTCTATTAGACAATCACATGGAGAGAAATAGGCTCCACTGAAAGTTCTTATCTATGAATGGTGAACATGAAGTTGCAATAATGCTCAAATAATACAGAAAGAGCATGGCCATCTTTCAGCTCCAAATTCTGAAAAATCAAGAAACAGCTACCAAAGACACACTGAGTTATATGTTCTTACACATCCTCAAGCACGCTTCCAGTGGTAGCTAATATTCTCCTGGAGAAGTGTTCGACCCCTAATGACTCTATAAGCATACAAAACAGGAAATGCTTGACTTTCCCTTCAACAAAACCAATACATATTAAAGTAGGTTAAAACGGGTCACCATCTCACCCCTTCCTCCCTAAATCTGTTTTCTGATTTCTACCTACCTCTGTCTTGGAGTGAACTAGCTGAGGTTAAGACTGGCTCACCAGAGCATTATCACCCATAAGATAGTGCTCCTTTAAATGCCTACCAAAAGATTTTCTTTCAAGTCCTTACTGCTTTCAAATGACAGACTTTAAACTTATACATACAATTTTTATATATGCACACACACTGTATGAATGTATACATAATACATATGTTTATGTGTATGGATATTGATACTCACATTGAGAACACTCACTACATCTTAGCATCTTTAAAAACACGAGATTTATTTCTTTCACATGTAGCAGACTCTGAGCCCCAACCAAAATGATGCCAATTAACATATTCTTCACATAGAAAATAATTTGCCACTCTCAGAATGGTGAAATCTCTTTTGCCTTCTAAACCTAGTGACTGCAAATTTTTAAAAAATCAACCTTCACCGCTTATTTTAAAAATGATAAATCTTATATCTCACTGAAAATCAGTGTTGTCAACTCCAGACCAACATCAACTAACTCAGAAAGTGATACTAAACATATTGCATAACTGTGGTCCAGCTGTTACCAAGGTGATTTGAATAATATTTACTCCTTTGAAAAGATAAATAAAATCCACCCCCCAGACTCTTTCCCTAGCAAAAGTTCAACATAAACAAGGAATTTATAATTAGTTTTGCAACATAAACAAGGACTTTACCACTGGTTTTGCAACATACTTAATTTTTCAGCTATGAATTAAGATTCTCCCCAAATGACGAAGGTCTGACAAATGAGCACTAAAATCTCGTTGAAAATATTCACAGAATGTAGCTGATGGCAGAATCCTATGGATTTTATTCTTTACAGTTCATGAACTACTGGCATGGATCAGCAAGATATATACTACTCAAGAGACCAACTTCAAGGACAAAGAAACATAATGAAAATTTCATTTATAATTCACTTCCTTACTAACAAAACAGGGGGAAAATTTAACCCAAGAGCAAATTCAGAAAATTCTGTGAAATATTCTTACAACCAAAGAATTATTAGTGTTTTTAAACATGCTTACATACATATATATCCAAATGACATGAAAAGAGGAACAGCAGAAATGGTGAATAGAATCATTCTTTTCAATATCAGCTATGCCTCCTACAGTTGCTAAATGTCTTGGATTGATATTTACGAAGCACAGATTCTTGGCAGAAGAGAGGGACAATCTGTTCTGCTAGAATATGATAGCTGTGTGCCTAAGGTATCTCTCATCATCGACCACTTTTAAATTTTTTTTTAATGTATAAAAACAATTATTCAATTGGGAAGCAGGTATTTAGGCTAAAGAGTTCCAGATTCAAAATCATCAACAAAGTTTTCTACATGAATTTCAATTATTTTATCTATGAGTTCAGAGTAAAATGTTGGTTGCTCAAAACTAAGAGTAAATATTACAAAGCAAATTCTAAGACATAAATCCTGGACAAAAGTCTATCAGTTCTAAAGCCTTCAAAATAAACTGCAACAATATCACTTGTAGGAAATTATCCTATAAGTACAGTTTCACACAACTGCACACGTGCAAGGAATCCTTTGCATTATTTTATTTCAATTCCAGTATAGTTAATACACACGTGTTATATTAGTTTCAGGTGTACAATACGGTACACTTGATCTTGGCCAAAGGCCAAGAAGTGATTAGGTATACAATACAATAATTCAATAATTCTATATATTACTGAGCATTCATCATAGCGAGTATATGCTTAAGTCACATCACATATTTTACCCAATCACCTACCCACCTCCTTTCTGGTAACCACCAGTTTGTTTTCTACAGTTAAGACTCTATCTTTTGGTTTGTCTTTTTTTTTTTTTTTCTTTCGTTGTTCATTTGTTTTATTTCTTAAATTCTACATGTGAGTGAAACCATACAGTATTTGTCTTTCTCTGACTGACTTATTTCACTTAGCATTATACCCTCTAGATCCATCCACATTGTTGCAAATGACAAGACTTCATTCTCTTTTATGGCTGAATAATATTCCATTGTATACATATACACACACAATATTTTCTTTATCCATTCTTCAACTAGTGGACACTTGGGCTGCTTCCATAATATGGCTATTGTAAATAATGCTGCAATAACCATAAGGGTGCTATACCTTTTCAAAATAGAGTTGCCCTACTCTTTGGGAAAAATACCCAGTAGTGGAATGACTAGATTATATGGTAGTTGTATTTTTATTTTTTTGAGGAACCTCCATACAACTTTCCACATTGGCTACACCAGTTTGCATTTCCTCCAACAGTGCACAGGGGTTTCTTTCCCTTTGCATCCTTGCCAACACTTGCTGTTTCTCAGTATTGTTTATTTTTTAAAAATAAGAAATAGTCTAGGTAGAGAACAGTCACAAGTAGAGAGGCAAAAATAAATTACATTGTATTCATAAAGTGGAATCCTATTCAACTTTTTAAATGTATTCAGATATTCTATCCTGACAGATGCCAAATGATCTCCAAGATATGCTGCAAAAAAGATCTAGAAAAATATGTAAAATATGCTACTGTGCTTTAACAACAGCAACCAAAAAAGCATGGGCAAACACAAACACAGATGCCTATAATAAGCCCCAATGGAAGCTATCAATAAATTTTAAAAATGTTTATAATATGAAATTATAAAAACAATACTTACATGTTTTATTTGAACTTAAAATACCAATTTGCATTAATTTGCCAATCCTTTAATACAGGGCCAAGATTTTTTTTTGAATCGGGTCTGCTCATTGGAGCTCAGCGTCATCTTCCACGCAAAGCCACACCAATAAAGTATGACATGTTACTTCCAAATTGGCTCTTCCAGGGTGGACTCAGAACTTTAAACTTCTTATAAAGCAGTTTGAATATGAACATCCTGCAGATCTTTATGGTTTTCTCCAAACTTAGGGTTGTTCTCATCAGCAAATCTAAAGCAATTTCTTTTGGCAACTTGCTTTCATTAAATATTAACAAAATATCCACCTTAGGTTTTTCCAGGAACATTTTATTGTTCTCATTTTAAAACATCAATACAGTAAATCTTAATTAATTACACAATATAAACAGCTTTAGGAGAAAAAATACATCAATTCTTGGTAACTGTCAGGAGCTGAATTACTTGGCCTTAAGGCTATAGTCTACTAACTTCATTTTTTAGCCACCTAAATATATATGTGTACTATGTGTCAGGTACTATTCTAGGTACCTATTCTAGGGGATACCACAGGGAATCAAAAAGAAAATAAACATCTCTCCTCTCATTGAGCTTAGGTTCTAGAAAGGATTGAAAGACAACTAAATAACTTAAGTCATTTGGAGATGGGGAGAGCAAGTGTGGAAGCAAGGCGAGCAGGTGGAGGCACATACAGAAACCCAGACAAGATACAATGACGGCTTTGAACATGGGAAGGCGATCACAGATTTATGTTGATAGGAAAGCTTATCTAATTTGCTAATAGAATAGATGTTGGAGAGAGAGAGCAGCAGAGGGACAAGTCAGGAAGCCTGCAAACAACTGAAATAAACGAGTTAGCGCCGAGTTCACTGATGACAGTTCCACACTTGAGAATGGAAGTGTGACTGGAGTCGATTCAAGAGCGAACAGGAGAAATTGGATACTCAAGGACAGACATTGCTTTTAGGCAGTTTTGCTGTGGATATGAGAAAAGTGACTATTGACATTTAATTACTGTGTTTTACAAAGTTTTTGTTAACAATCAAGTTGGTGAAGAGAAAGTTCCACGCTATGCGTGTATGTATATATGCACATGTATGTGCACCCCCACATATATATATGTGGCATATATATGCTCATATACAGAGCACTTTTAGAATGCTACACCAAAAATTGTCAATTATACACAAATTGCATGCTTTATAAATACGTACAGTTTATTACTGCCAAATATACTTCAATAAAGGAGAAAGGGGGGAAAGATGAGTAGGAGGGAGGGGAGAAAGGGATTGAGATTAAGAAAGAGCCTGACCAAGACTAGCACAGACCACCTTTAGTTCCCATTCATTAGTAGAAACCGTATGTCAGGCTTGCTCGAAACCATGCCGTAGTGACCTCAGCGGTGCCGGCTTCGTGCTGGGGAGGCCCACGGTTGTCCAGTACTGTCTGTGGCTCGGTGGTGGAGTCTTCTGATCCAGGAATGCAATGTTAGCAAGCCCTTCTGACTTCAGAACTAATGCTCCTAAGTGTTAGATATGACATTCTTATCTTGAAAAGAATAGCTAGCAGTTTGGGGAAGATTTAAAATCCTACTAATGACGGGATGAGTAATAAATAAATGGGCACACCCATACGCTGTTGACAGAAAAGTCATTTGACAATCTTTTTGAAGGGCAATTTGGCAATGCCTAAGTTTAACAATCTTCTATCAATTCCAAAATGTATCATTCAGCAATACTTGAAGCAACATATAAAATTATAAATACATGATGCTCAATGAAGCAATACCTGTGACAGAGGAAAATCATAATTTTAAATACCCGTTGATATTATAAACAAGTGGGGCAGTAAGCAGCCATCACAAAGACACTGCTCCATGTAGGTATTTATCTGCATAGGAAGACATGTGAAATATACATCTGTAAAGTTATACCACCTACCACTCGTTAGAAAATTGTTATAGGTACTTACACGCATATATACTCTACACACATTGCACCAAGTCTAGAAAGATACACATACACTGTTAACAGTCGTTACACCTTGAAGGCTCAAGGTGGTGGTGTAGGCTTTAAATTTTAATGTCAGTATTTTTGTAATTTTCAGGTTTTTTATAAGGAATATATTTAATAAATAAGGAAACAGGTGATAGTATGAAGGCATTATTCCCGTGGGCACTCAAGAAGCTAGTTGTGGGGAAGAAGACAGATTGAGGTGTCTTAGGATAAAATTTTTTTCAGTCTCCCAGACCGTGAGATTTGGAGGGTAAGAGTCATAGTACTCACGCTTTAGTAGACAAGAGAGAGAGGCCTGAGGGTCACACACTGTGTCTTTCCCTGACTACTGGCGCGACATTGAACAACTTCTTCAATTTTGCTGAACCTTAATTTCCTTCTTTGGCAAATGGAGGAACCACTTTCAGCACCGCTGTGAGGACTGAAGGAGACCCCCCTGTGGGCTAACGGGCCACCTGACAGGCTCCCTTCATTCTTTTCCTCTTTCCTCCTCCTTCAGGAAAAGCCCAAGGAAGAAATCGACAAGAAATACAGATGTGTGGAGTGAACAATGATTGGCTCTCCAGGCCTAGAGGGCACCCTGGCCACAGAGTGACCACCAGACTGTCCTCCTTCTGTTTCAGAAGCTTCTGAGGGCATTCATCAGCACATCTTGCTGACCTCTCGAATTTCAGGGCCGGCCCTCTTTCTACATTAAGCTGAAAAAGGATTGGAGCTAAGAGACAAATTAGTAACAAGTTTAAATGATCCTTGCTTTTACTGTGCTCCAGACAGAGGAGAAGAGCGGCGACAGAGTAACGGGCTCCCTCAGCCTGCTGCGCCTTCTGAAGGTTCTAGTGCTGTAGAAAGAGAGTGGGGACACAGTAAGAGTGACGCTCTACTCTGAGCCTGCTCAGAGCTGTGATGCAGGGGCGGCTGCCCACCGCCCAGCCACAGCCGGGGCAGCCTGCTCCCCGTTTCCCCAGGGCAGACGCTGGGGCCTGGCTACTTGGTGATGTGGGTCCACAATCAAGAAAGGCAGGACTAAGACCTCCCCCACCCCGTCCCCCCGCCCCCCTCCCACTGAGACCAAAAGCAGAGGCCAGCTTCCTAGCTGGGGAACTGGATGAGGCCGACTCGTTTTTTAATGACAGGGTCCTGCCCAGCTGAGCTGTTTCAGGAACACAGATACGGCAGGGAGGGAACTTCTTGAGGGAGTAGACACAGGCCCCAGCTTTCTATTTTTCACAGGTTACAGTTTAGGAGGGGATGGTGGGGGCTCATCAGGCAGTATAAGCAAGGGGTGTGCGGTGCACAGCGCTGGAGGCGCTCCAGCCTCTGCGGGGTTGGACCCCACCCTCCTCAAACAGTTAGGCCACTGGGAGACGGCCAGGGCCGAAAGAATTCCATCGCAGGCTAGTTTTGGCTACAGGGGGGAGAAACAGATAAAAAAAATAATTTTCCTAAGAAGTAAAGCCGCAACAGCACAGAATCAAATGAGGCCGAGAGGGGCTCCACGTTTGCTTTGTTCGGAAGGGGACCCTTGAAACACCCGGACATTTCTCTTGCTCTTCTCACCAAATCCACCCACTCAACCTCATAGATATTTCTTAATCAAAGATCTTAATCAGATCAGGCTCACAGGGAGAATAATGTTGGGGAAGACATAAGCTGTGTCGATTCATTGGCCTACCTTTATCTCCAAAGGGTTAGTACCATGTCTGCTTCCAGTTTACACTGGAGGGAGAACGGGGCTTTCCCAACCGAATCCGGGAACATGATGCTACTGAAGAGCCTCAAGTCTAATTTGTAATCAGTCTTGTTACCACTTGAGATTTTAAAACTCTGCTGATACTTTCTAGGGTTCTCATTTTTCGTAAATATTACCAATCGTTTCCTGTTAATAAACCTTTATTTTTCAGACACTTGCTGTATCTTCCAGTCTTTGGTAGTCTTTTGGTCTTAAGTATGCAAAGTGTTGAGGTATAATTACTCTTTAAATGCACTTTTATGTAATATCTCTTATAATGCCTGGTTGAACTTATCAGGGCAACCCATGGGTGGAACATTTAAAGGCATCTCATAAAAGTAAAACTTAGTTTTGTAGTTTGCACATATTTGATTTTTTTAAAAAATGCCCCATCATGTTCCATGGTAGAATGTGGAAAGTAGCCCTACATTTAAGCAGGTAAGAAAAAGAAAGCAAAGGATCAGCAAGAATTGTATACTAAGAGGGAACACTATAGGACTAGAAGGTTCCAATAAGATGAAATTATTGTTATTACAATAGTAAAATAAGAGTGAGGTCGGTAGTTTAAAGACTTCTAGAGTCAAGTAGTATGTGCACATTTATCAAATACATAGTACATTTAAACGTGGCTTAAAAGTTGGGGGGCTTGGTTCAGTAAGCTGGGTATGAATATGCAACTTTTTAATCAGGCAGAAACATTTTTTTCCTGCATCCGGGCCTCCTATCCTTCAACCTCATTAGTCTATTTGCAGAGCTCGGATGGACTGGAATTGTGAACAGATCATATAGAGAGAAAACTCTGCATTCATGCCATTTGAGAATGGAATGTCACTCAGCTTTCTTTTGCATGTTTTAGGCACCTTCAACTGAGAGCATCTCCGTCACACTTTTCTTTAAAGAGGAGCATTGAAGTAGAACAAAAAGACAACTGGAGAATTAATTCCAGAAAGAATTAAGTAGGAACAAGTAAGTTCCTACCTGAGGGTACGTGGAAAGAAAACAAACTGGGAATTCACTAAAATGAGCTATATATTTTTTTTAACTAAGCAGATACACACACGATGCTTACCAAGGATTGTTGTTTCTATACAACTAATTGTTGAATTTGGAAACTTTGGGATTATTTCATACAGATTACATAAAATCCTCAATCAGAGAATTTTTGAAGGAAGGACGGAGAAAACAAGGGATTCAAGCAATCCTACTAATTATAATTAGACTTGTAGTCTTGTTCAAGTCACTTCTCACTGTCCTCCAGACATATATTTCAGGAGCTGAACAGACTGGTGGCTCTTAATCATTTCTGTGACATCAATCCCTCAGGAGTCCAGGGAAAGCCGTAGTCCTACCCTTGGAGGCAATAATGTCCTAAAACAACATTTTACTTATAATTCTCGGCAATCCATACCCAGATTTCTGGACCCACTAACTTTTTCCAGTGCCAGTTTATGCTTTCAGGAATTTAACGAAACATTTAATTTTGTCTAGTAGCCGTGGAGCTGCAGAATGATGACCTCAGAGAACATAATTTGGCACTTTTATTCATCCACATAGGGAGTAAGATTCTTTCTTGTAGGTTGATATGTGCAAAAAACCAGGGGTTTAGGGGCACCTGGTGGCTCAGTTAAGCCTCTGACTTTGCCTGGGGTCATGATCTTACAATTCAGGAGTTCAAGGCCTACATCAGGCTCACTGCTGTCAGCGCAGAACCCCCTTCAGATCCTCTGTCCCCCTCTCTCTACCCCTCCCCTTCCTGTGTGCACTTGTGCTCTCTCTCTCTCTCTCAAAAATTAAAAAAACAAACATAGGTTTAAATGTCACTTCAGTACTAGTATTGTAGTAAGAGCTTCCTCCCTCATCCATTTACTCCCTGCTTCTGTAATCCTGCTCCTCCACAGATAGAAACCGTCCACAAGAGAGGCAGTACAAAGCTATAAAAAGAACGTTACATTTAAAATGAAGAAAGCTAGATTTAAAATGTTTACAAATTACAAGGCCCTGGAGGTGCCTGTGTGCCTCAACCAGTTGAGTGTCTGACTTCAGATCAGGTCATGATCTCACGGTTCCTGAGTTCAAGCCCCGCTTCCAGGCTCTGTGCTGACAGCTCGGAGCCTGGAGCCTGCTTCGGATTCTGGGTCTCCCTCTCTCTCTGCCACTCCCCCTGTTCACGCTCTCTGTCTCTCAAAAATAAAGAAACTCCCCCCACCAAATTTTTTTAAATTATGAGGCACTCAACGATCATCTGGTTTATTGCACACATTTCTGAGATAAAGATAATGAAGTCTAGAAGAAAGGTGTTCAATGTTGCCCTTTCCATCCTTTGCCCCACTCTTACTTCTCTGAGCCTCAGTTTCCTTACTTGCAAAAAGGAAGGTCACTTACAGCCTGAATAGTCTTCCATTAAACTAGAAGTTTAATGTCCCCCTTTTTCTATAGAAGTTAATTCTTATTTATGCTATTAGCTACAATACTCATAAAATGAAGCCTTTCATGGTATGTCCCCTTACCTCCAAAACAACCTATGAATGCTTTCACTGCATTAGTGCAAAGAAAGAACAATTCCTTGTAGTTTTATCTGTCATAGAAAGTAACAAATTTCAATCTATACCAAAAAACCTGGTGACTCAGGTTTAGGTAAGTTTTAAAAATGCAATATGCCCTATTCCATCAGAACAAATGATGATTCTGGAGATGTTTGCAATTAGAATTAAGAATGAAAAGGTCTGGTACATTCTGTTACAGAGAAAAATCTGAATATAGCCTGCATTTTCTTCTTCACATCATGAAATCAGTAGGAACCTTAAATTCACTATGAAATCTCCAGGTATTTGAAAAGGTTATGTATTTTTTCATAGTTGAAACTCTAGGAAATGCCCAAATTAAATTATAACATAAAAGATGAGAACAGCCATTCTTTTGGTTAAAAGGAAAACAACCTACACTAAGATTGTTCGGAAGTTAGTTCAACAAAATTCAATCCAGAAACAATAATACCAAGCAGCTATTTTTTTTTAAAAGTAGGCTTCACGCCCAGTGCAGAGCCCAACACGGAGCTTGAACTCACGACCCTAACGTCAAGACCTGAGCTGAGATCAAGAGTTGGATGCTTAATGGCTAAGCCACCCAGGCGCCCACGCCCCCCTCCACCCAAGCAGCTATTCTGTGTAAGACGTGTTAAGTATCTTTGCGGGCAGAATGTAGAGATATTTCTGAAATAAGACAGAGTTCTGGCTGAAAGAGCCTAGAAACTGATGTTGGAAAGAAAGGCATTTATGTGACTAAAAGGTAAACAGTACAAGGGGGAAGAACAGAGGCAGGGGAGAAAGGAAACAAGAAGGCCAGAGAAAGTCATGTAGGCTAGTGCTTTTCAAACTTATATGTGCATATGAATCACCTAGGAATCTTATTAAAATACAGATTCTAGTTTAATAGGTCTGGGGTGAAACCTGGGAGTCTGCATTTCTAACAAGCTCCCAGGTGATGCCACTTTTATTTGTCCACATACAAGTCTTTGGGTAGCAAGGGTCTAGAAGAACTTGCTGCCCAATAGAACTTTCTGTGGTGATAGAAATGTTCTATATCAGAACTATCCAATATGGTAGCCACTGAAATATGGCAAGTATGACTGAGACACTATTTAAAAGTTATTTAATTGTAATGTATTTAAACTTAAATAGCCACATGTCTCATATCCAACCGACTAGACAGTGCAGGTCTAGACTAGGCAGTTAATTCAGAGCAAGCTGCACGGTGGGCCTCAACTTCCTACATGCTTTGAGTAGGCAAATCAACCTAGTTCAGGATTCGGGACTGGATAATGCTTTCTTGGGCAGGGTTTGGGGGAATGGAGGGTGGTCTTTATATTTGCCTGGGGAGGAGGGGGGGCAAATCAGCAGTCTACATAATACTTTTCGACAGAAGGTGTACGAGGTCAACCCCAACATTCTTAACAGTAACCATGTATTTGTATTCGTTTTCTATTGTCACTGTGACAAATTCTGGCAAACTTGGTGGTACAAAATAACACAAATATGTGATCTTATAGGTCTAGAGGTCCGAAGTTTGAGATGGGCTAAAATCAAAGGGTTGGCAGAGCTGAATATTTTTCTGGCTAGCTCTATGGGAGAACCTGTTTCCTTGACCCACCATCTTTCAGAAGCCACCTGTGTTCCTTGGCTCAAGGACCCTTCTTGCATCCCCAAGCCAAGAGTCCTACATAATTGCCCCATTTCAAGGTCCTTAACTTAGCCACAACTGCGAAGTCCCTTTTGCCATGTGAGGGGGACATGTTAACAGGTTCCAGGGATAAAGATATGGATGGTTTTGGTGGGCCATTTTCCTCATGACTCTAGTATGAAAATGAAAATTTAAAACAGAAAATAATTTCATACCTAAAATAATTAAAGATGAAATTCTCCTCTAAAGTCCTACAAAATTGCGACTGCATTCTGTGTTGCAAACACTTTTCTACCTAGAAATAACATTTTCCATTTACATATAAATTTGTCTGTCACGCCTTTCCACTTTTGATGTTACAGCTCTCAGGCACTGCCTCATGCCTCCCCAACCCTGTTGAGATCACTAGTCTAAAATTACATTTTTAACTCCCAAGTGAGAAAATATCATTCATTTCTAACTCTGTATAATTTCTAGAAGTTCAGAATTCCAGTTGTGTATGTATATAGTCACTGTCTTAGTCCATCTGTGCTGCTATGACAAAACGCCACAAACTAGGTGGGTTATAAACAACAAAAATGTGTTTCTCATGGTTCCAGAAGCTGGAAGGCCAAGATCAGGGTGCCAGCATGATCAGGGTTTGGCACCTCTTCCAGGGCACAGACGACCGATTTCTCATTGTATCCTCATGGGGTGGAAGAGACTGGAGAGCTCAGTGAGGTCTCGTTTACAAGGGCACTAATGTCACCCATGGAGGCTCCACCTCATGACCCAAGCACCTCCCAAAGACCTCACCTTTGGGGGATGGGGGGGAGGTTTCAACATACGAATTTGAGAGGGACACATTCAAACTATAGCAGTTGTATTTCCTACTTCTTGAAATTCCCTAAACTTTTCTTTTTTTTAAAATTTTTTAAAAATGTTCTATTTATTTCTGAGAGAGAGAGAGAGAGAGTGTGAGCAGGGGAGGGGCAGAGAGAGAGGGAGACACAGAATTCAAAGCAGGTTCCAGGCTCTGAGCTGTCAGCACAGAGCCTGATGTGGGGCTCAGACCCACGAACCCTGAGATCATGACCTGAGCTGAAGTCGAACGCTTAACCAACTAAGCCACCAAGGCACCCCCTCTTAACTTTTTCTTATTTCTTATAAAAGGAAAAGAAGTGTTTGGTTATGTGAACCTTTATCCAAAATCTCCATCAGTGACCTTTTCTGTATTTTTTTAGATTTTTTGCTCCTGTGTGCCACGGGCTGGGACATTTTCAGTAACAGAACAATGAGTGGCTAAAATAATTATCATTCAAAAAACTTTTTTTATTTTAAGTTTGTTTATTTTGAGAAGGGAGACAGAGAGAGCATAAGGAGGGGAGAGGCAAAGAGAGAAGGAGAGAGAGGATTCCAAGTAGGCTCCATACTGTCCACACAGAGCCCAATGAGGGGCTTGAACTCACAAACTGTGAGATCATGACCTGAGCTGAAATCAAGAGTCAGATGTTTAATGAACTGAGCCACCCAGGCACCCTCAAAAGAATTTTAAACAAATACTTTCTTCAGTCTGTTCCTATAAACTGTTCTTTAGAGTAAAAGTCTGTATCCGCTCATCAGTTTCTAAAAGAGAAGAGTGGTGACTAACAAAGCCAGATGGCATCTACGTTTAAAGTTTCTTTCCCTTTTTGAGTTTGATGTACAAGATTTAACTAATTGACTTTAAAAGCCAATTGTCCCAGGCTTGGGACGTTAAGCTTGGTGAGATCGACAAGAGGTGATGAGGAGGAAGGTAGACGGAGAATTGGTAGCCTGAGGACAAAGCATCTGCTGACTCACTTTCCCACCACAAAGAGTGGCAAACCGAAATTGAGGTTTTAATTTAACTCTTCTTCCACACTCTCCAAAGTACAAGAACTTCCATTCATAGAAGCCTGTGGCGGCAGCATGATTACAGAAGTGGATATGGTGGCGGGGCGGGGCGGGTGTGGGGGGTGTTGTGAAGAGGATAGGTTGTGTTCTGGTTTCCTTTACAGGGAACTATGAGAGGCAGAAACATGAAGAAATAGAGTACTTTCTGCTGAAATGAAGCCACTGACCCAGTTCATTTTTTCTATTACAGGTCGTCTTCAGGGGTCCTTCCCCACCCTACAAAGTCCCCTAATAAGACTTCTGGTCCAGACAAGATGGCATAGACTACTTTCTCTCTGAGGCTCCCAGCTAAGTATAAATCCAAACCCTGGGGAAAAAACAAAAGAGGCAAAAAGAAAGAAAGAGGAAAGAAGGAAAGAAGGAAGGAAGGAAGGAAGGAAGGAAGGAAGGAAGGAAGGAAAGACAAGACAAGACAAGACAAGACAAAGAAAAACCCTCTCTGAAATGCAGAAAAAGGAATGTTCACTGGTTAGAGACCCTATGACTGAATGGCCTTGCAATCTCCAACCTAACAAGAGAAGGCCAACCAAGCCCAGATTTTCCACACCCCCAACCTAGCAAGAGAAGCCAGCCCAGCGAGGCTCAAACAGTCACACCAACACCACCCGGCTCACCCACTCAGGCTCACCGACAAGGGGATGAATCAGGAGCTCCACTGACAGTAAGTGGTAGGGAGAGCGCTCTCCTTACTCACTAGGCGTAAGACGTCCTTCCCTCAATGAGAGGCAGCAGGCAGTTGGCAGCCCCAGCAAAGGGGATACTTCCACAAAAAAGGCCTCACCTGAGAAGTGCTCTCCTTCCCTGCAGTCTGGGGGGCGGGAGGAGACAGGAACAACATATGTGCCAGGAAGCATGCTTGTCTTCAATGGCCAAAGAATTCCTCCCGTCACCCCCACCAGAGGCACTAGGAGGCGCTACCCAGGGAAACCCCTCCATACCTCAGGTGAAACAAACAAGGTCCAGTGAGATCCCTACAACCCCAGATAAACCAAGCCGACCAAAAGAGTACCACAAAGTCTCTGAAAATGTAATTGTCATTGGAAGCAACAGCCTACAAAATTAGGACAGGATCTGCATGCTAAACCTAAATGAAATAACTGCCTGGTAAGAGTAAAGATTTACATAGGATCCCAACCTTCTAATATAATAGCCAAAATGTCCAGGATAAAATGAAAAAAATCACCCATCGCACAAAAAACGAGCAAAATCACTACTTGATTGAGAAAAGAATCAGCAGATGTCAACACGGAGATGAATCAGATGTTAGAATTATTGACAAGGATTTTAAAGCAGCCATCAAAAAATGCTTCAACACGCAATTGCAAATTCTTTGAACAAATGAAAAAATAGAAACATCTCAGCAAAAAATTAGAAGTTATAAAAAAGGGCTGAACTGAAGTTATAAATATGTGATAATAAGAATAAACTTGGGACGCCTGGGTGGCTCAGTTGGTTAAGCGTCTGACTTTGGCTCAGGTCATGATCTCACGGTTCGTAGGTTCGAGCCCCGCATTGGGCTCTGTGCTGACAGCTAGCTCAGAGCCTGGAGCCTGCTTCAGATGCTATATCTCCCTCTGTCTCTGACTCTCCCCTGTTCACGCTGTCTGTCTGTCGGTCTGTCTGTCTGTCTGTCTCTCTTTCTGAAACAAATAAAACATTTAAAAAATAGTAAGAATAAACTTAGTAGAGATGACAGAAAACAGATATCACTGAACCTGATAATCAATGGAATCTACTGAATATGAACAACAGAGAGAAAACAGACCAAACAAAACCAATGGCAGGGATTGGGACAATAGGGTCCAACATTCATATATACATGAGTCCCAGAATAAAAGGACAAAGAGAGTGAGTTTAAAAGAATATTAGCACTTGTCGGGATGAGCACTGGGTGTGATATGGAAACCAACTAGACAGTAAACTATATTTTAAAAAATAAAAGAATATTAGAAGAATCAATGGTTTAAACTTTCCAAACTGCATGAAACTAAAAGAGAATAAATCCAAAGAAACACACCAACACATTTCATAATTAAATTTTGAGAACTGGAGCAAAAAAAAAAAAAAAAATGTTGCCAGCATCCAGAGACAAATGACACATTATCCATAAGGGAACAACAATTCATATAAGAGCAAATATCCTATCGGAAACTGTGGAGGCCAGAAGTCTCACATTTTCCGACTGCTGGGGGGCGGGGGGTGGACACCCTGTCATCTTCAAATTCTATATCCAACAAAACTATCTTTAGTATGAAGGGAAGATAAAGACATCTTCCTCAGATGAAAGAAAACTAAAAGAATTTGTGGCTAGCAGACCTACTTTCAAAGAATGGCTGGAAAAAAATTCAGACAGAAAGGAAATGGAACATAAGAACAAAGAGAACATAATATGGCTACCTACAATAGACAATCTTCCTCACAAATTTTATAAAACATATTAGATATTTGAAACAAATACAATACCACCACCTGATACTCAACACAATGATATTTAAAAGTGGGGAAGATAAAGGAACCTAAATGAAAGTAGGGCTTCCACACTTCTAAGCGGTAAAATGTTGATATCAGTACACTATATTAAGTCACATGTGTACAGTCATAGCCAGAGCAACTGTTAAAAAAAAATACAGAGAGATACACTCAAAATCACTGTAAATAAGGGGTGCCAGGGTGGCTCAGTCTGCTGAACGTCTGACTCTTGGTTTAGGTTCAGGTCATGACTCCAGGGTCATGGGATTGATCCCTGTGTTGGGCTCCATGTTGAACATGGAGCCTGCTTAAGATTCTCCTTCTCTCTCTCTCTCCTCTCTCTCTCTCTTTCTGCCCCTCCCCTACTCGTGTGCATGTATACACTCTCTCTCAAACACAAACACACACACACACACACACACACACACACACACAAAGTAGATAAATTGAGATGCAATCCTAAAAGCCCCAAATATCTACTTGGGATTCTGCACACCAGATACCTAAATGTATATAAGTGTATAAAGTCATTCAGGGAAAAGTCCAGGACTAGGCACCACCTCACTCTGGGACAGATATATATCTGAATCTACCTGGGAATGTAAGTCACTAGAACTTACTGGGCTTCAGTTTCCACATCTTTGAAGTAGAAGTGGCTGGAGAGGTACATCTATAGGACAAACTGGGCCATTTCCAGTGATAAAAGTTGCTTATCCCGTAAGTTATAAATCTCCATTCTTCTCGTGTTATTCTTTATGATTCAGATGTCTCTAAAAGCGCTCTAAAAACTATGGAAAGTCTACAAACAAACAAAAAAAAGTATTTGCATGACATACTCAGGGCTCTCAGAGATCCCAAAGCAGAGAGGAGACAGAGATTTCAAACACTGTATATGCTACTGGAGCATGGACCATTTCCACTTAGTGAAATTATTCATTCCTTTCCCATCACTGAGAGGGAAGAGAAGTAATCGAGGCATAGTCAATCATATATTGAGGTTCATTCAGCATTCCTCTGAGATCAACCTCTCTCAAGTCTCTGAAACTAGGTAAATTATGTGAAAATTGGCCAATACCTATCATAGTACATCAACCCAACATACTTTCACTTCTTCTTCAGCTAATCATGTTACCATATTCTGTTTGTATAAATGGTCCCAAGGCAATTTAACTTTGGGAAGTACTAGGCAATATATGGTTGGTTTGGTACACTAGACAAAGAAATGCATTTTAAAGCAAAAATACGCCTTCAGTAGGTTTTATAAATGAGTATAAACACCTTAATTTTACCATAAAGGTAAAAAAGGCCTCCATTTTCCTATCAGAAATATGTAAGGATTAAAAAGACTGTAAGTTTCCCTCCATCTCTTATGTTCTGTGATCGGAATGGATTATTTTTTCTCAACAGAATCAGGTGTGATCATCAGCAAGGCAGTGAGAGGTTACAGGTGACGGGTTTGAGTCTTGTCACTCTGTGTACCTGGGATAGAACTCTGGCTTGCGTACCTGCCAGCTGAGTGACCTGGTTTCATACTCTGGGCCTCGGTTTCTTCATTTGTGAAAAGGATATATGGCAATACCTACCCTACAGGATTGCTGTAGGAACCCGTACGTCAAACACTTGGCACGTAAGTTTCTACAGCAGAAAGTTAGTTGTCAGAGGTAAACGTAATTTCGTAAATGATGCGAACCATTTCGAGAGGTCAGATTAGTTAGGGTTACAGCACAAAAACACATCAAGTTCTACAGTCAAAAGAGTGGTTATTTCTGAAGCCAAAATTCTCCTCTGTTATTTGGGACTCTAAGATTATTTACCACATGACTACAGCGCTGAGTCATCCTCTGTCGCCTACTTTAGGACAGTGGTAACCTCTTCCACGCTTGGTGTAATGTGTTCCATAAAAGAGCATTAAATCCTACTTCATTTATATAATATGACTGGGAGACTGGTGATTCTTTTTTTAAAAGTTTATTTCAAGCCATTGTTTTCTTTGAGAGAAAAACGTCTGAATAAAGACAAGTAATCATTAAGAATATCATCTTCATAATTTTAGCCTATAGTAGAAATGCAAACTTATCTCTTTTCCTAATACTAACCCAGTAGATGCCAAAATGGTCACCTCAAAAACTTATCTAATAAAAGCAAGCATTCCAGTCATGCTGTGGTAAGTTTTTCATATTTAAATACTATTCTTGGATTTGACTTTCACAACTGTTAGAATTGTTAACCTATTATCAAAGTATTTTACAAAGTTTTCTTCCAAGCCTCTTCTAGGACAACACATTTCAAATTAAAATGCTTTTCTATATAACGTATAAATATATTCAGCAAATATAATAGAGGTAGGATATATAATATATCAATGATACATGTAAGACTGAAGTTTCTATAGTGATACTGGAATCACTTTAAGGGCCAACTCAAGGATAAAGGAAGTTTCTAGAAATTATGAGATGAGGAAATCCTTCACTGATGCAGAATGAATTTAGATTAATATTTTACAATTTTGTAATTTAAAAATGAACATTAATAAAGCTTCTATAAATATCTATATAGTCTGTGTTTTTATAATATAGATACCTAGTCCTAATAGCTAATATGCATCTGAAAATATTAAAAATGCGTTGGTATCACCCTGACAAAGGAGAGCACTAAATCTGAGAGATGATAATCTTATTTCAGAATTTGATGGCCATGTCACAGACAACAAATGTTCCTGATAATACACTGCCCAGGCAGTGAGTAACATCACAGAACTATCAAGGGAAGAGTAGAGAGAAACTAAGACACAGGTGGAGAACAATCTGAATGATTCATTAGAGACCTGGCAGGCTTCAGGCACTAATGGTTCTAACTCCCTTTGCACTGTAAAGACGTGAGGGGTAATGTTCCAGGGCTCTGGTGGATTTGGTGGAAGAGTACAGAGAAAGGAGCATAAAGATAAAGAAAGAATCATACAACCACCGAGGCCAAACTAAACAGATTGCCTATAAAGGGAGAACAGTCAGACTGACCTCAGACTCTTCTACTTCGAGGGCCAGTCAGGCAACATCTATAAGCATTTGCAGGAAATGACTTGATTCACTAATTCTTTATTCTCCTCTGTCATTCACATGTCAGGACAACAGAAAGACCTTCTCAGATAAAGGGAACATTACTGTCTGTATGATGGGACTACAGGGGACTATTTTCTTTCTTGTTCAGTATTTCCTAATTTGTACATGTTCTGTACTGATCGTATGTTACCTTTACAAAGGAAGGAAATCAACATTACAATAATTCAGAGATTAGAGCAGAACAGGAACTATAGAGAGTAGAAGAATGGCTTGCTATTCAAAGACTATTTGAGATTTCCAATTTACAGGTATCTGTTTAATTGCTCTAAAATTTTCGTACCAAAAAATGAAAAAAGAGAAAGACTTATCCTTAACACACACACACACACACACACACACACACACACACACACACACCCCACTTTTCTGATTTCATGGAAAAGCTAAAGTGGATTTTTAAGAAAATTATACTATAGTGGCTAAAGGCTAAACTCTTTTCTATTCTGAGCAATTCAGCTTCCCATCAATGCTTCCTTGCTTATTTGTTTTTAGGAAATCACAAATCAATGGGTATTTCACATTATTTCCTGAAGCATCTTTTAAGAATATTTTCCATTTAAACTAGGAATTAAAGTACTATTAATTTTAAATATTTAATATTTAAATATTTAAGAAACAGTAAGCTATTTTAAAATCTTATTTTTATGATTTTAAAATATTTTAAGACCTTATTTTATTTTTTATTTTTATTTATTTCTAGGAGAGAGAGAGACAGCGTGAGCAGGGGAGGGTCAGAGAGAGAGGGAGTNTTTTATTTATTTCCAGGAGAGAGAGAGAGAGACAGCGTGAACAGGGGAGGGTCAGAGAGAGAGGGAGTCACAGACTGAAACAGGCTCCAGGCTCTGAGCTGGCAGTCAGCACAGAGCCCGACGCGGGGCCCGAACCCACGAACCGCGAGATCATGACCTAAGCGAAAGTAGGACGCTTAACCGACTAAGCCACCCAGGTGCCCCTTTAAGACCTTAGTTTAAATGATACAATGATTTATCAATACTTACAATATTAAAATTTTTACCATTAAAATTACTATTAAAATACCTTACTTATAAATATTTGATTTCAATTATTGTTTTAAAATAGAACACTCCTATATAAATTAATGCCTTCCATAATATCTTTGAAAGAAACCCAGAGGGAATTATAGAGTAGAATAATAAATTAAGTGGATACACACATTTTAGTAACTGCGCTGAATGGAACATTCTAGTCTGTCAGAGAGAGACTCATTACGTAGACTGGTTAACCAGACACTGTGAAGAAATACCTTCTCCTCTGTGGACCAGCAACTCCCTGACCCGGATACAATTTCCCAGAAAGCCTCATAAACTCAGAGATGGCTGCTAAGGGAGCTGGGCAGCCCATGGTACTGGCAGAAGCTTACTGAAGGGCAGGGCGGGCATGCCCGGCATCCTTTAAGGAGAGGTGGTGTGCTCCACACACAGGAAAGGTTCAATGGGACTTTTAGGTTCCATTTAAGAAGGGACAGGACTAGAGACCAGACACCAGAGTGGTGAAGATCTGTACGATCCTGAGCCCATTTTGTACCTTCCCCTTACTCCTATTACTTCCTGTCCCTCAGTTGAGATCAGACATAAACAGTAAGACACGAGAGGTCTAGGTGCTTGTTTCAGGGATGGCAGGAAAGCACAAAGGCTGGGGAGACACTGTAACAGTCTAAAGAAAATCAAAGGCAGAAAACCTGGAGTGAGAGAGGAGGTGGACAAATGAAAAGTAATCTGGGTCCCTGTGGACTATGGAAGGGAGAGAGAAAAGCACAAATGCAATGCAAGTGTGAAATAGTTAAATCACAGGTTTTAAAAACTTAATGGAAAGAAAAACACAACTTCTTTCCAAACACACCCTACTTCTGACCACCCATAAGGCTAGGCTTCTTTGCTGTGACCCTCTCCCTCGTGGAGGTGAGTAGAAGAACTTGATATCACAGAACCTTGGAACTTGGAAGCTAGGATATTGCCAAGACTCTCCCTCCTTCAAAGGCAATTCTTGACATCTGTACAGATGCAAACGTCTGATCCCAGACCCAGAGACAGAACATAAAACCTTGAAAAAGGAAAACTCTGGTCTTTTAATGACAGTTTACAAAAAAAGAGAATTAATAGAGGTCAAAGGCCATTTTGCTGACAGCGGAGTTCTCGTTTAATTGTTTTTACTTCTACAAGCAAAGAGAGAAGAGGCCAAATTAAACGAACTTCTCCCTTCGCAACAAAACCATTTTCGGACATTCCTCAGTCAGGGAGCACTGAAATCTTATTAACGGAGCTAATGTTTAGGTACTCAGCTTTTCAGCAACTATAGAAACGAGCATAGTCTAAATGAGAACCAACTATTAACACAGAGCCATAATGTCTCTTGCTGAATACAAGGTCTCAACATCATAGTCTTCTCACTACTTGGCAACTACGCAGGGAAGAGGGCTAAAGATTCCACTCCAAATGTCACCCGGACACTCTGTCCTTCCTTCTTCACCCTCCTGATGAGAGAGGGCTGCTTATAGTTCATAGGGTGCTAAGCTCACCTCTCTGGGGATTGCAAGGTCAGATTTTCAGCCTCCGGAAGGTCTAGCACAGAAATGAAGCAAGGAGGTTAATAAGCACTGAACGAGGACTTCATGGCAGACATGTTGTTCTCATTCTTCAACACAGGGTAGGATCAGTCTTCCTATTTCCCAGATGAGGAATCTATAGTTGATTTCAATTGACTTGTCAAGCTACCACTCAAACTGGAGTGTGTGTTTAAATCGAGGTATACCATTGCATTCCCAGACCCAGAAATTCATCTGGCATGATACAAAAGGTGTCATCTATCTATCTGTCTGTCTATCTATCTATCTATCTATGTGGAAATAATGTGTTGAACTATCTGACTCAAAGATATTTTCTCCCCAGACCATGTCACACATAAATACAGACAGAGCAGCCATTACGTTAAGCACAAGTTTGCCAAAGTAGCATTTGCCACTATTCCAAGTCACTCCTAGGGCCAAACTGGAAAGGTTCATCCCGAGAGAAGTGAAAATCAGCACCAACTTGTCATCACACACACACACACACACACACACACACACACACTCTACAAGTCTCTAAGTCCAAGTTTTGCAAAAGTAGTGATAATAGGTGTCCTTAAATATATTTTAAATTAAGTATACCCATTTTTAGCTTTAGCTAAACAAGCCCATATAATAAGCAGACAAGACCAGCAAGAAACTGCAGAATATGCCCAAGGAACCACTGCCCATTTTGGATGGGACACAGTAAGTGAAGGGGAATTAGGAGACATAAGTCTCAAGTACAGGCTTCCATATGATTCTGTGACTATTTTGCAGGATGGAGAGGAAAGGGGAAGATGCTGTAGGTGGAGAGAGTAGCTACGAAGTTCAGTTGGGTGCCTGCTATACTCCTCCACAGGAAGGCCAGCTGTTACTAAATTGTATTAATGAGATGTATCCAAACTTAACCATAACAAGCCCTTTATCTTTGGCAGGAGATGAAGGACTAAAAGAAGTTTCCCTATTACTTTTTTCTATTGTTCCTGCCCACAGAAAATGCCATCATCTCAAAAGTTACCTCTTCCCAGGGGAAAGCAAGTTCCACACCCAAGAACTTACAAACCCCTGGCCCTTGATGGATTCCAATCATGTTTCCCTTTGTTCTCTTATGCAGGTATCTCCCTGGCTTTTCAACTGTTTTATCACTGTTTTTATAATGTCTTTCATAAATGAGTTTCTACCAAACTTTAAGAACAATCTTATTTGTGAGAATAACTCATGGTTTCCATTTTATGAGCAGGGCACACTCACTATCTCTATTTTTACAAAGAAGAACATTCAGGTTCAGAGACCTCAAGAAACCTCTCTCGACAATTCAGCTAACAAATGGTGCCATGGGGATCGTAATGCCTCCAGAGGCCCTCACTCTGAGCCACAAAGCTACACTGCCATAGGGAAAAACACATGGGATAGAAATGTGTCAAAATGGTGGTAGTCAAATTCAGGATGAATTTTGTATTCTGACTCAAATATTTCCATATATTTGGATGGGATTTACTTTGAAAATCAGAAATAAATTAGTGATTAGTAAATAAATATCCCATGCAATCTCTGTGATTCAGCTCCATGAGGTTTAGATTGCCCAGTCCTTTGCTCTGCAAAACATCCTTCATTATTACACAGAGATCCTGTACTTGCCCATGGGCTCTCCCTTTCCCTTCCTTGCAACTGACATAGAGCAGTCTCCTAATGAGGCAGATGTCCTTTTAAGCTCCTCAGGTTTCTCTAGAGAATGTTAATTACCACCCTCCACCCCCCCAACCCCCCACAACTCATCAAAAACTAAATAAAACAAAAAATTCCACTGACTTCAACGTATACTTAATTAGGGGAAACAAGTGTCCAGATGTTATCAAGAAATATAGTCTGGGGGAAAAAAAACTTTATAGAGGGCCATGAGATAATATGCACAAGGAACCACATAGCTCATTCTTCTCCATGAGCTAAAAGGTTCTTAATGGCATCTGGGGAAAAATCTAGAATACTTTTGGCTGTATGTTCATTTTCAATAACATAATGACTTCATAGTTGGAAGATAAAACAAATTCACTTCAAAATATAATCCAAGGGATGGAAAACAAAAGGTAAACCTTTGGGTGCAAGGCAGTAAGTTTTAAAGAGACTAAGAAATACCGTGCTACGTTTCATTCTAAATTGAGTGGACCAATAGATTGGAAAGTCCAGGCCCACAGAAAGGCTTTCGCTGAGCTGCACTTTGGCAGCAGGCCACCAGCCTTCCTGGAGGAATGTTCTAAGAAATGATCCAGGGGACACGGCTCTGCATGTGAATACTAAGTTGTCCCATGCAGCAACATAGCCAATGTGTCCAAATGAAGACCCACAGGAGAAATGTCTCTTTGGGCTCAGCACTCAGAGGAGCTGTTTCTCCACATTTTCCCTTATGGCCACCAAATCATGAATCTTTTTCTCTTTTGTTTTTTGGGTTTTTTTTAATGTTTATTTTTGAAAGAGAGAGAGAGAGTGCGAGCAGGGGAGGGGTAGAGGGAAAAGCAGACACAGAATCTGAAGCAGGCTGCAGGAGCTGAGCTGTCCGCACAGAGCCTGATGCGGGGCTCAAACTCACAAACCATGAGATCACGACCTAAGCTAAAGTCGATGCTTAACCGACCAAGCCACCCAGGCGCCCCAAATCATGAATCTTTTTGTGCTTATGTCTGCATTAGCTGCTGGAATGCATGTCCTTACCTGACTCCATGCCACTTTCTGGTCTGTATTCTTCCCTTTCTCTTGCTTATTTTTAGTTCAACTTTGTCCTCTGAACTGTACGCATCTTTTAAGCTGCCTTAAATTCTTTTTCTTTTCTACAAAGTGGAAACAAACACAGGCACACACTTTGCACACGTCTGTGAGACTGTTTACAGAATCCTGCTATTGGAACATAAAAACCACCCGGCATGAATGGAACCAGCATGTCTCCTCGAGACCGAAAAGGAGAAAAATGAATTTTCGTTTCTCTTTTAAACAGCAAGGTCCAAACGCGCCTCAGGTCTGTCACCCCACGGACCTGTCAGATTACACCCTGACCCCAACAGAGCTGCTGGCTTATCTGCAGGGTCGCGGTTACACCGTGACCACATGTTTCCGTGCCACTGTGCTCAGGACGTGCATGGTGGGGGCGTAAGACTTCTAGCCCTCCTAGAGGTAGGTGAACAAAGGCAATTGTCAGGGTAGAAGTGTGACATTTCAAAACCAAACAGAGAGGAAGAAGTGCACGTGAAGGAATGCGGCAAGAGGCAAGAAAACCAGTTAAGACTAACGTCTCAGGAGCCAGAGGAAAAGAAAAATTCAAGATAGAAGTGTTTATGGACACATTCTTTAAGGAAAGGCAAATAGTTCTGGTGCAAATACTTTTTTTTTTAATGTAGACTTAAATACATAATGTCCTTTAGTCTTTCATTCTATAACACTGATTCCTTTAAAAAAAATTTTTTTAATGTTTATTTTTTTGAGAGAGAAACAGAGTACACGCAGGGGAGAGGCAGAGAGAAAGGGAGACACAGAATCTGAAGCAGGCTCCAGGCTCTGAGTTATTAGGACAGCACAGAGCCCAAAATGGGGCTCGAACTCATAGACTGTGAGATTATGACCTGAGCCGAAGTGGGACGCTAAACCAACTGAGCCACCCAGGCTCCCCAAGGCTGATTCCTTTGTGCTTTTCAAAAGTCCATTTTTCTTCTGACTATAATCATATTAAAACACACGGCACATCCTTGGTGGATACACTCCCTAAGTGACCCCAGTGAGTCACCCTCCTATAGTGCCCTCCCCCGTGTGTGGGAAGAGCCTGTACCTTGCTTCTAACAAACAGAATATGGCAATAGTTATAGACGTTGATTAGGTTCTATTGCATGGCAAAGGTGAAGGGATTTTCCAGATGTGATTAAACTGACTTTAAGTTGATCAAAAAGGAGATTATCCTGGGTCAGTTGGACCTAATCAGGTAAGCTCTTTTAAAAAGGAATCTAGAGGCCAGAGAGACTAGAATAGAAGCAGCAGAGACTCACTCTCTCTTCCTTGCTGACTTTAAAGAAGCAAGTGGCTGTGAAAACTACAAACAGAAAGAAACGAGTGCTGCCAGCCAAGGGCTTTTGCAAGCAGATCCTCCCCTAGTCTAGCCTTGCCAGGAGAACAGGGCTCGGCCAACATGCTGATTTCAGCCTGGTGGGACCCTGCGCATAGAACCCACTAAAGCGTGCCTGGAATTCTGACCTGCAGAAACGAAGATAATAAGTGGGTGTTTTACCACCAAGCTTGTGGCAATCTGTTACACAGATTCTGGCAAATCCAACATCTAAAGATGGTCAATTTGGGGGGTTCCTGGGTGGCTCAGTAGGTTAGGCGTCTGACTCTTGGTTTCGGCTCAGGTCATGATCTCACGGTTCGTGTGTTTGAGCCCCACTTTGGGCTCCATGCCGACAGCAAAGAGCCTAGGTGGGATTTTCTCTCTCTCTGCCCCTCCCCTGCTCTCTTTCAAAATAAATAAACTTAAAACTTTTTTTAAAAAAAGATGGTTTGCATAGGAATTGTTTATAGTATTAACTAAACCAAAAAAAAGTAGAATGGAGACTTCAGACTCATTTTTCCTCGAGATTTTCTAGATATGTATCACTTATATTCCTTTTTGTGGCCTTAATGCTCGTTTCTTAAAATAAGCATTATTTTATTTTAATATAGTGATGCTTTTAAAATAAGCTTCCAGACTCTTAACTGTTCACATCATCCTTAGCCAACCTCTCCCACATTAAATGTTTCAGATACTTAAGCTGCTGCTGCCATGTCCATGATGCTTGGCTGGAGGACCACCACGTGATGTCCTTGTGTGGAGTCAGTGCTCACCTGCCTGGAGAAACCTGCCACTGGTAAGGCCTGGAAATGTTTAGCCTGGCCAGCCGGTGACCTCCACACTTTTCTAGTCAGCCAGCAGAGAATCAAGCTACATTTTTAGATTGTTACAGTGAGTCAGCACATTCAGGTCAGTGCCTTCAAGCCTGGGGCCGGAAGACCATTTCTTCTCCCTCACCTGCCCCGGGGACCTGAAAATGACCACACCAGCATGGAACCAGAGAGCTTCCTACAGACCCAAAAGGAACAGCCTTGGGTTTTACTTCCATTTTAACACGGAAATCAGAACGCAGCCTTCCACCAGGCTACCCGGCGGAGACTCAGTTCCATAAATACCATGTTCTCTCTGTTCTGTGCAAAATTATACCCCGATGAGGTATTTCCATGCCACCGTGCCCAAAAAGCAGCTAGGCAGCAGTGGCCCTAGCATGGGTGAAAGGGTTAGGCATGTGAACATTTTTTCTGGTGATCAGAAACTGAACTTAAAAATTCTTGTATTGTATATTTTTTGTGTGTGGTGAATACAAGTTTTTGGTATGCAGTTCAAAGGCCAAGCATTTTGTCTTGTGGATTTATTTCTGGCAACAAAGCATAGGCGATGTTCTTTCAAACTGTTGTGATTCTTATGCACTAATTAAAACCACTTTTACATTGAGGTGTACTGGCCACAGAAATGGCAAATTTTCATTGCTTACAAAAATTAAAGAATACCAGTCACTTTTCCTTTCTTCCACCCCCTTTTTTTCCCTTTCTTTTTTCATTTTTAACTTTTGGTATATTAAAAGGTAGCAACATAGCAAGTATGGAGTGCTAGTTCTGGACAAGTCCTGAGTGAAGGTGTAGGCCCAGCAAATAATGAGTTATCTTCAGCAGTTCCCATAATCTTGAGACTCAGTTTTATCACCTCTAAAATGGGAATAGTAATATTTTCACTGTCAAACCTATGAGGCATATATATATAATGTCAGGAGAATCTAAAGAGATTATATAGGTTGAAAAAGACACGTTAGTTCATCTAAACCAAATGTTATAAGAATGTAAGGTGCTTCTTCATTTTAATAATTGGCGCTCTCATAAACTGGCAGAGACAGACATTAAATTTAAAAAATGAGTAGTTTGAGGCACCTGGGTAGCTCAGTAGGTTAAGCATCTGACTTCAGTTCGGGTCATGACCTCATAGCTCGCGAGTTCGCGCCCCTCGTTGGGCTCTGACAGCTGGGAGTCTAGGGCCTGCTTTGGATTTTGTGTCTCCCCCTCCCCACCTCCGCCCCTTCCTGCTCACGCACTGTCTCTCCCTATATATAAAATAAATAAATAAATAAATAAATAAATAAATCATTTTAAAAAATGAGTGGTTACTTTATTCCTAACAAAAGTTAAAATATTTGAGTGAATTTCAGTTAGGGTCAGAAAAAAACAGTTAACATTTAGTCAGTGCTTCATTAGCATTTGTTAATGTGAGGCACTGCGCTAAGAGCACTAACATATTTTCTCATTTTGTTCTCACATGAATTAAGACCTATTATTATCTCCATTTTATAGATGAGGAATATGGAGTTTCCGGAAATTGAGCAGTAAGCGGTAAACCTAGGACACAAAAGCAAGCAGTCTCATCCAGAGCCCACAGTTAACCGCTCAACTGTTTCAAATACATCTTCCAATATATTCTTTGGCCAAGAACAGCAGCAGGGAGATGTGGTCTGAGCAGTTCTTTGTTGTTATGAAGCAGAGACTGCCCCTGACAAGCTGGGAGGTCTGGCGTGGGGGCATGTCCACAGGAGAGTGCCACAGAAGGACGCTTAAAGAGGGGCACCTGGGTGGCTCAGTCAGTTAAGCGTCCAACTTCGGCTCAGGTCATGATCTCACAGTTCATGGGTTCAAGCCCCGCGTCAGGCTCTGTGCTGACAGCCAGCTCAGAGCCTGGAGACTGCTTCAGATTCTGTGTTTCCCTCTCTCTCTGACCCTCCCCTGCTCACACACACTCTCTCTCTCTCAGAAATAAGTTAAAGAAAAAACATTAAAAAAATTAAAAAGAAAAAAAAAGAAGGATGCTTAAAGATAAGCCACATCGCTGGCATACCATTTAAGCAGCCTACAGTGGAAAGGACGCTCCCTGGAGTTGTGAACTGAAAAAGTCCTGTAAGATTTGGTGCTGACCTGCAGCCAGCTACCAAACCATACCAAGACCGCCAGGGCTGCAAAGGTCCAGGAGCTGCAACACAGACCGCTGCTGCTTGATGGAGACTAGATGGAGAATAGCCCTATGCAAAGGGGAAGGAAATGAGGCAGCTAGAACTAAGAAATAAATAAAAACAGGAACTAGGGAACAAGAGGAGGCAATACCCAGAAGAAAACAAAGCTAAAGTGAAACCCGAAAACAGAAACACAGTAGGGCCCTGGTTCCCAAACTGTGCCCCCAAGGCACCTTAGGGTTCCACAGTTAATTTAAAAAGAGCGCTGCCGGATATTTTAAGTTTAAGAGAATCAGTGACGTTCAACATCTGTCAGACCATGTGAAAACTGCCAGCTCGAAGTAGTTCACAGTTTCAACATTAGATGGCATTAAATTCCTTTCTGTGACGTGCTTTTGCAATATTGTCTGCTATAATAAAAATCAAATCTCACCTAAAACTCACTTTGAAACAGGAAATGAGGATGACAGTATTTGATCTGAGTCTGACTTCTAAGAAGTTGTACAGTGCCCCAAAGGCACACAGAGCCCTCAGCAGTTGCTCTTAGGAATCAGATAAAAATGATCTTTCTTTCCACTTAGTTTGTTGTTGCTGTTTCACAAAATGGCTGCTAGTTTATTAGGAAGCAGGCGTTTCATTAAGTTGACTTAACTGCTTCATAAATTAAACTCTTATGTATTTATTCGGCACAGAACAAATGGAAATAAGACACTGACAAATTACGGGAACCTCTGCATTGGGAAGACAGAAAAGTGGGGGATCTCAGAATTGAGCTCTTTTCAGAGACTTTCAGGATCCCTTGAGATGAAGGCTGCACCCAGTCCAAGGAAAACCTGTCCTACTGAATCCTGGATGCATAATAGGTCCTGATCCTTCTGGTCTTCCTCTTCTGTTCACAAGATAATGAATGAAGATGCACCACAATGAGAATCAATCCAGGGACTTTCAGTTTCGACATAGCAGTATGACCATTCTACACAAGCACCAAACTACGTTTTTTATAATAGCATCTACCAAGTACTTACATTCTTGGCATCTTATATAATCATCTTACTCTTCTGAGGCTTTTCTGTTTCTGCCCTACCTCTTGTTACACAGACAAGGAAACAAAAGCCTGGGGCAACTGAATACATGGCCCAAGGTGACAATGCTATGGGGTAGGGCTAGGGTTAGAATCCAGGCAGTTGGCACTTCGAGGTAACACTATTAACCCCGTGCTATACTGTTTAGTTGTTAGGCCTTTCGGTTCTAAAGAGATAAATACACACTAGACCTTTACATGGAACAAAGTGCCTTAAAGCAGTACAGATATTTAGCTATTAAATGCATTCCTATTTTTGTTTATTCTTAGTTTCTCAATCCTAGAAAAGCACCCATCTCTTTTCTTTCTTTTTTAAAAAATTTTTAAAATGTTTATTCATTTTTGAGAGATGGAGCATGAGTGGGGGGCCAGGAGGGCAGAGAGAGATGGACGACAGAATCCGAAGCAGGCTCCAAGCTCTGAGCGTCAACACAGAGCCCAACGTGGGGCTCAGACCCATGAACCACAAGATCATGACCTGACCCGAAGTTGGATGCTTAACCGACTGAACCACCCAGTAGCCCCACACCCATCTCTTTTCGAGGCTTGCTAATGTCTGTCCTTGTGAATAAAAATAATATAAATATAAGTGGTTATAGTATGGCACCATTAAGAGGGGGAAAAAAACCATCCAAATCCTAGCATGAATGTAACAAAATATTCTCATTCCTTTGTATAAGAGTGTAAACTGGTACACATTTCATGGAGAACATTATCAAGATTCATAAAGTCTAAGTGGGGAGAGTAAAGATTCACATTAGATAATATTTATCTCAATGTTATTTATCACAGCAAAGAGAGAAAGAGAGAGAGAGAAAACCTAAATGCCCCCGATCTATCATTTTGGATATCCGAAGTCTGTGCAGATAACTCATGTTTTCATACAGATGACCCACAGACACATGAAAAGATGTTCAACATTATTAATCATCAGGGAGATGCAGATCAAAACCTCAGTGAGATATTATCACCTTAAACCTGTCAGAATGACTAAAATAAAAGTCACAAAAAGTAACAAGTTTTGGCAAAGATGTGGAGGAAAAGAAACCCTCATGTGCTGGAGGAAATGCAAATTGGTGCAGCCACTGTGGAAAAC
The DNA here is from genome assembly GCF_003009895.1 of Hyaena hyaena. Lineage (NCBI taxonomy): Eukaryota > Metazoa > Chordata > Mammalia > Carnivora > Hyaenidae > Hyaena > Hyaena hyaena. Next base: position 5,310,433 of record NW_024080638.1, read on the forward strand.
AGTCTGGAGGCTCCTCAAAGAATTAAAAATACAACTACTATATAATCCACTAATTCCATTATTGGGTATTTATCCAAGGAATACACTAATTTGAAAAGATATATGCACCCCTATGTTTAGTGCAGCATTATTTACAATAGCCAAAATTACAGAAACAACTCAAGTGTCCATTGAGAGATGAATGGATAAAGATTTTGTGGTATGTATACACGTGTGCACGCACATACACACACACAAACACACACACACATACGCGCATGCAAAAGAATATTACACAGCCATAAAAAAAAAATGAATCTTGCCATTTGCAATAACATGGATGGAACTAGAGGGTATAATGCTAAGTGAAATAAGAAAGACAAATATCATATGATTTTACTCATATTTGAAATTTATATTTCAAATATAAATATTTGTATAAAATTTGTCATATTTAAAAAACAATGAAAAAGGAAAAAATTTGTCATATTTAAAAAACAAAACAATGAAAAAGGAAAAAAGGACACAGGAAAACAAACTCTTAAATACTGAGAATGGTGGCTACCAGAGGGGTGACTGGTGGGGGATGGGTGAATTACATAAAGGAGATTAAGATAATATACTTATCTTGGGGTGTCTGGGTGGCTCAGTCAGGTAAGCATCCAACTTTTTTTTTCCTTAAATAGTTAACTGTCAAGTTGGTTTACATATAACACCCAGTGCTCATCCCAACAAGAAGCATCCAACTTTTGATAACGGCTGAGGTCAAGGTCATATGGTTCATGAGATCAAGCCCCAAGCAGGCTCTGCACTGAGAGTGTGGAGCCTGCTTGGGATTCTCTCTTTCCTTCACTCTCTGTCCCTCCCCCTCTCCCACTCATGCATGCACTTGCTCTCGCTCTCAAAATAAATAAGCTTTAAAAATGCACTTATCTTGATGAGTGCTGAGCAATGAATAGTTGAGTCACTACATTGTACACCTAAAATAGAACACTGTATGTTAATTATACTTCAATAACAAGAAAACTCAATTTCAAAGATAATGTAATGGCATTAACAAGCACAGGATATTTTATTAAGTCGTGCAACAAAACTGTATGTACTGTATAATCTTAATGGAAAAGTATTCGTTCTAACAAAGGACTGGAAAGAAACTGCTTTTTCATTTTAATACTTTGGTGTTTTTTTTTTTTCAAATAGTTTAGAAGTCTAAATTTTCTTAATTTTAATGTTTTAATTTTCTTATCTTCCCTTCTTTTCCTCACAAAGAATATGTATGACTTCGGTAACCAAGAAATAATTTGTAAATATTAAATGTAAATGTAGTCCTACAATACCTCATTCCTACATGATCACCTAGACTGTAATGCTCAAAATACTTTTACAGAAGACTTTCCTGATTATACTACTGATAGGATTCTTTCCCTTCTCTCAAATTTTAGATAGCTCTATCTGTACTTTTTTTGGGGTATTTTTGTTACCTCCTGCCTTTTACAATAATCGTCTGTATACACATGGCATCTTTCCTACCAGACTGTAGGTTTCAGGACGCTATGGCCCTATTTGCTTCGTAACTGTATCTGTCATCAGCCTTACTCCCGTCCTCATAGTCGGGTCATACTGGTAAGTGAGTAGGGATTATACATTTCGGTATTCGTTACGCCAACACACAAAAGGCAATATAGGTCACTTGAGCTGAAGTTGTTTGTAAGTAACTGCAGTGTTCTCTATAGCACTGAGGGAAAATAACTAGATCCAGTGAGTGGCACCCTAGAAAATAGTTCCATCCTAGACTGTGGCTAAATATCTGTAATACTCCATATTTATCCAAACAGTCTGGTCTCTAGAAAGACCAGAGTGTTCCGTGATCCAAAATGCTTGAGCAGAGGCTGAAAGACCATGCATCCTTCTGGCTTTCGAAGAGAGTGTGAATACCATGATCCTTGTAAGACTCATTACACACCAAGTTTCTAAGATTTTACATTCATTGGCTGAATGAATAATTAAGGGGTGCATAGATGGATGAATGCACAAACTAATGGGCTGAATCCCCATACAGTGCCCTCAGCTCCATTTCTATGGGCAGACCGTGGGAAAATGCCACTAGTGATAATATGTGCCTCTAAAAGTGGCTAAATGGATCCAAGGAATGACCATGCTGGGGAAACAGTACAAAAAAATTACAGCCAGTCACAGGTGGAACTTTCATGAATGCAGAATAGGTAAAGCATAAGAGCTTCATGTTCGCTCAAACAGGTGCCAGACAACATTCTAAGCACTTAACATACCTCATTTATTCTCAAAATGACCTCCCCATTTGAGGATAGAGTGATAAGTAATGTTCTCCCCAATCACAGGTAAAGCATAGAAGCTCTGAGAGGCCAACTATATTGCCCAAGGTCCAAGTTTATATGTCAGCTGGAACTGGGGTTTGTAACTCATATACATATCGATCCAAATCCCATGCTCTTGATGCCATACTGTCTCCAGAATAAAATGAAGGAACGGCGGGGGGGGGGGGGGGGGGGGGAGATTTTTCCTTATGTTGCCCAGGAACGACTAAGTGATTGATTTGTCCTTCTCTGTAAAGGTCTCCATGAAGACACACACAACTGCATCAGGTTAAGCACCACGCCCCCCACCAAAAACACCAAACAAGGTTGCCTTATCTCCTCTTTTGGGGGGATAAAAAGTTTTTCCTGGAATAGAAAGTTACATGCCTACCTGAGAAAATCTTCAACATGCCATGATTTCTCTGGGGACTTTGATAATAAGTCATTAAAATGGATTTTCAGTCATTAGATGAAAGGTGACAGATTTTCCTTGGGTGATAACAATTGGCGTGGCTGTTTCAAGCCTTTTGAGAATAAAGTCTATTTAGTGCAAACCTATCAATCTTCTTTATAGGAAGCTTTTCAAGACCCAAGGTGCTTATCTTAGTAATACCGTTTTCTCCCTGACTCCAACTTCCTTTACCTTTCTCTCATTCTCTCTCACCCCAAAGCAAGGGTACAAACACACAAGTGTGGGGGCAATCACCAGTCCTAACTCACTGTGTAGGTGCTGCCTATAACGCGTCTATTTTAGCAGGAAAGGTGAAAAATAGATTCTAGAGATGAGCAAGGACAGGTTTGATGTCAGGTCTATGTGACTGAACTACGGATGCCCGGATGCCACCACAGAGATTCTGCTTCAGTAGGTCCGAGCTGGGGCCCAGCAATCAGCCTGGTGAACGGCATCCCCCTTGATTCACATGCGGGTGGCCCCTGGACCACACGTAGAGAAATACCGACACAGTGAAGCCCTTCATGGTACAGATGAAGAAACTGTCATAAAGGTTAAGCGGACTCCCCAAAGTAAGTGGCGAATTGGAAGTCAGAATAGTTAATGCCCTTGCAACTGCACGACATCACATTTCTTGCTGAGCATTCCAAACTGTTTTTTGGGTCACTGCTCTATAAGCAGCAGCTGCAAAAACATTCGTAACTTACATTTATGGGACAGACTCTATAAAAAGAGCTTTCACAATCATTATCACATATGATCTTCACAAAAATATATTATCCACATTTGCCAGATGAGGGAGTTGACATTCAGAGAGATTAAGATTCTTGCTTGAAATTTTTATATTGTGTATATTTGGGGCAAATCAGTAGGATTTAATGAGTTGTGATGACTAGAGTAAGCTCTCAAATGTTAATTATTATTTTTTTTTAAGGAACCAAACCATAAATATTGACTCAGGAAAAGTTAAAATTGGTAGAAAACCTGATTAAAAATAAACTTAAAGCTGAACTCTAATAACACTTATTATGAATTAATGCCTCCAAATCAATTTTTTTAAATGTTTTTACTTATTTCTGAGAGAAAGAGAGAGAGAGAGCATGAGCAGGGGAGAGTCAGAGAGAGAGGGAGACGCAGAATCTGAAACAAGCTCCAGGCTCTGAGCTAGCTGTCAGCACAGAGCCTGATGCGGGGCTCGAACCCACGAACCGTGAGATTATGACCTGAGCCGAAGTCGGATGCTTAACCGACAGAGCCACCTAGGCACCCCCAAATCAAATATTTTTGATAAAATTTAGCTATAAAGTAAGGCCATGGTAAAAATCAATGTGAGAGGAACAATGAAAACTCACAATGGCAGACATTTGTCACAATCTGAGATGTTAAAAAAAAAAACTGAAAAATTGGTTAAGCGTCCGATTTTCGCTTAGGTCATGATCTCGCAGTTCGTGGGTTCGAGCCCCGCGTCGGGCTCTGTGCTGACTGCCAGCTCAGAGCCTGGAGCCTGTTTCAGTCTGTGACTCCCTCTCTCTCTGACCCTCCCCTGCTCACGCTGTCTCTCTCTCTCTCTCCTAGAAATAAATAAAACATTTTAAAAAAATGTTAAAAAAAAACTGAAAAATTAAGTCATTTTACAATCTATACAAACATATTTGATTCTCATGAAAATGTCAGTTACATTAAATCTGAAAAAAAATGTAGCAAGCTAGAAATGTCTTAACTATGATATACATTACATCGTTGAAAGATTTAAAAGGGTAGTAATATATACTCCAGAAAATACCTTCTTAACAAAAGTTAAATGTTCCTCTAATTCTGATTTAAATATCTATATTTATAAAGACAGTACAAAAATTTTCTTGATGTCTATATAAAGCAATGGGTTAAAATATCTGGTAACCTCAACAAGTTACCGAGTAATATAGCTACATACAACACTATTATTAAAGCTGTAAGCCTGATTGCTGAGGGACAACACATTGGATAAGTAACGTATTGTAATGTAGATCACTTATGACATAATGTATTATAGAAAATCTACATATAAATGAATGTATTTTAAAAATTTTTTTTAATGTTTGCTTATTTTTGAGAGACAGGGAGACAGGGTGTGAGGAGGGGAGGGGCAGAGAGAGAGGGAAACAGGCCCTGGGAAGCAGGCTCCAGGCTCCGAGCTGTCACCACAGAGTCCAAAGTGGGGCTAGAACCCACAAACCGTGAGATCATGATGGGAGCCTAAGCCATATACTTAACCGACTGAGACACCCAGGTGCCCTAAATGAATGTATTTTCTAATTCTAACTTTTTCTGTTCCTGATTCTAATGACTTTTAAATTTACGTAGCCATTAGCAACAAAGCTCTTGCCTGAAAAATGACATAACCAAATCAGACTGGACTACAATGTTAAGAAATTCCATTAAAAGGGGTGCCTGGGTGGCTCAGCTGGTTAAGCATTCGACTTCGGCTCAGGTCATGATCTCACGGTCTATGGGATCGAGCCCCGTGTCAGGCTCTGGGCTGACAACTTAGAGTCTGGAGCCTGCTTCGGATTCTGTGTCTCCCTCTCTCTCTGTCCCTCCCCCATTTGCACTCTGTCCTGTTTCTCTCAAAAAAATAAACATTAAAAATATTAAAAAAAAAAAAAAAGAAAAGAAACTCCATTGAAGAATTATAGCAGTCTTAATCATCTTTGCCCAGCAATGTAATAACCTACACTACTGTTAGATGTACCACCCCGATCTACTTCCCACAGCATCCTCTTGCATTTTAAATAAACTGTTGTTATGTATCGGTACTTGCAAATATGCTAGACTATATGCATGGTGCCTTGAAAATCATGTCTTTTTATGAAAACATCGTCGCTTGCCCCCTACCCCCACCAAGATGTTACCATTTGCCAAATTAAATAAAGCCAGTGTTTCCAATCTCTACAAGTTCTGTGTATTTGATCATTACATATGTACTTCGCAGGATGTCCAAAATAAAGCTGTTTTTGTTCAGACACTCACTGATTCCAGCTCCTCAATTTATAACCTTGCTTCTCCTTTGGGGTGGTGGCAGGCGGGGGGAGGGGAGGATGCAGGGTGGGGGGCTATATACAAAGGAACATTCCAGGGCACCACGTGCTCAGCAAGGTTAGCAAAGCAAATCCCTCCAGCATAACATGGTGAATCACTCACTGGCTGCCGCGAAAGCTTGTCAACTTTTCACTTCATCAGTTTCCTGGGCAGGTCCTCCAAGGCTGGGCTCCTAAGTGTATCTTCCCTCTCCCAAAAGAAAGGAAAATAACTCGAGCGAATGAATTCACGCCTGTCGCATGAAGAGAAGCTTTTTGAAGTGCAGAAATACCCATTTAGAATGAACTCATGGAAAACCCTACTTAAAATGCAGCGTCCTTTGTGTCAACAGAGGTCTGCCTGGGCAGGATGAATAGGTGAAGCCATGAATTTCCAGTCTCCCGATGCCAGATTAAATCCCACTTCTTCAAAAAGACCCTGTTATTGCTGTGTCACCCTATTAGAACTTCTTATTTGCTTTGGATGATCACAATGATTCCTCTATTGGCGGAGGAGACTGGCCAAGGTTTAAGTAAAGCCATGACCGCACTCAGTCTAGACACTATCATCTTCACTAAAATACATGAATAAAAAGTAGCTTCTCAGAGGCATAAGGCTGTAATTTAGACCTCAAAGGAAAAAATATCAAAGGTACAAACACAAGGAAAAAAAACCCTTTGTTTACATGGAAAAACAAACTTCGTTAAAATACTTTTTTCAAAGAACATAAATGAAACATACGTAAAAGGAGAGAATAATTCAGTTCTGAACTAAATGTATATACCACATTGCCGTTCATAAGCATACATAAATTCTGAGAAACAAACATAAGATTCTATAAACCAGATATGTCCATTTCTAGACAACTCAAAACTCAAAAAATACTAAATAAGTGAAACCTTTTGTACACTTAAACTGATCTCCAGGATAATATGGAAACCTGTGAGACAAAAAGAAAAATATATGCAGAGAGAGTTGACAGGCATCTAAAATGCTTTACTTCCCACCCAATGCTGGTGAGTGCTGGGGTTGCTGGGTAAAAGATGTGATGCCCAGTTCAATTCCAATTTCAGATAAACAATGAGTACTTTTGTTAGTATGTCCCATACAATTATTTTTATTTGCTAAATTTGGCAATTCCCATGCATACATGTGTGTTTATTATAAGTGGTAGGTGTCAACATTTCCTGACAATAACCTTTCAGGTCCTGAAACATACATGTCACTACGGAGTCCTTCTTACATCCCACAGGATATTAATTTGCAAATGTAGAAATTCATCCCTTTCCTGACAGGCAATAAGTCAAACTCATTTCCTTTACAATCCAATTTGATGTGAAGCTGCTCACTGTGGTCAATTAAAAAAAAAATGTACCAGTGCAAAATGTAGGCAAAAAATTATAAGCACAATATTGTTTTAAAATTATGCAAGCTTTCCTTCCCACCACTAGGAGATCTGCACACCTAACAGAGGTTACTGTCATATCTCAGTGACATATTAATTGTAATAAATAAGAAAGTGACTGAAAATTTAATTCAACAGAGTACCAACATATCTAATAGAAATTATTTCTTTGCCTGGGTTCACATGGCAAATTGCTACACATCATCTAAGATGGATTTCCTAATCACCATCATGAAGTCTTTCCTGACATTGCCCAATCAGAAGACAGCATTCCCATAGCACGTTGCTTATTTTATTTATAATACTTTATTGTATTTATTTAAATTATCATGATCTACTAAAATGAAACCTCCTTGAGAACAGGGTCCATATTTTCACTGATCTTTGCATCCCTACTCCTTAACAGAGGACCCATTAGACATTCAATACATGTTTGCTGACAAAATAAACTATTATTAACAAGCTCACTCTGGAACCTGGCCTAAAAAAATGTCTTTGACAGGCAGGATGTGGAACTGCCTTATTATAACTACCTTATTATAAATGCTCCTTTGAATGAGACTCATTATTAAATTACACTGAATTTTAAGGTATATAGGTACATTTCTATTGTTACCGAGGAACTGGTAAAATTCTACCTGGAATAAAAGGTATTTTCACTTATTCATTCAACAAATATCTAAAGTTTGCTAAATTCTAGGCCCTGTTCTGGGTGCTGGCAATATAGTCATGCCATCATGGATGGTCCATAATGATACTCCAAAGAGACTGGTGAAGTAGCTATAAGAGATTAGGAAAGGAGCTAAATATCCTTTGTTCTTTTCTTCCCAGGCAAACAGTGATGGTGGCCACTGAAGGAATCATAGCTCGTCACTCTGTAAAGCTGGGGAACAGCAATAAGATGTCATGACCCCATCCGTTGGCCATTCTTCCATTTATGCCAGACATGGTCCTTCACTGTGGACCAAAAGCAAACAAAACGGTGCCCTAAAGGGTGACTAGGCTGCCAGCTGCGTCCTAAGCACAGCAGGGCCATCTGAAGAACGGATGACCCTTTCTGAAAGATATTGAAAAAGTGGCCTATTCCATTTAAAAATTCATTTTAATGGTTATTTAATTAAATGTCATTTAATAGTCTTCAGAGAGTTACCTGGTCAAACCTGCCGTTACTTATGATGCTAACAGGATTTTCAATACACAGGGCTGAGGCTCCAGAAGGAAGGCAGAGGCAATTCTGCAGCACAGATGTATCTTTGGAAAAGCAAAGGCCACTCCTAGTAAAAGGTATAACCTGTTACTAGAGCCAGCAGCTGCTAAAACACAGTATGACTTTTACACCATGTCATAAAAAGGAAACACTAGCTCAACCACCAAATTCACTATAGTTTCCATGCTGGTAGGTGGGTATGACGGAAAGAAAGAGACAAAGGGGGAGGGTGCACGTGTAGACAAGACCTAATAGGAATGATGATATTTGCTACCACTCAGTCAGTGTTTTACACTAGCCAGACCCCGAGTCAGCTCATCAGGTGCTCACAATCACTTGATAAAGGTCCTACAATCCTCCTTTTATTAACTCTGACACGGAGAGGTTAAATCATCAATTCCTGGTTATGAAACTATTAAAGAGGAGTCGGAATGTGAATTCTAAACTCTGGCCCATCTTCTTCCAAGTCTAAGCTGTCAAACCCTAAGCAACAGCGATTCCCAGTGGTCACCACACACCGTTCAAGGAATCTTTGCATCTCTGAAGATCCTTAATGAGAAGGACAAAAGTCTGTGCAGCATTCATACGGGGACTTAGAGGAGCCTCGAGTAGACAAAGTCTGAATCAGACCTAAAATAAGAGCGAGCTTCATGTCCGGGCTGCTCTGTCTACACCTCAAAAAGAACTCTGTTAAGTTAATGTGGTATTTTTGTTTTTTGTTTCTGTTTAAAAGTTTCTTTGGGGTAAAAATATTTGAATGGAGTTGGGCGACAAAAGGGTATAAAGAACTGGTATTTGAAGGTTGTTTTCACTTTTGCCCAGAGCCCAGGACTTGGGGCCTGGGCAGCACTGTGGGGCTTCTGTAGGGCGTCTCTCCTGACCACACCCACGGTGCCAAGCCAGCCCCAGGGCTGACCAGACAATCAGGGCTCTCATGAATATTCTCTTAGGTTCTTCCTCAAAGAGGTCTCAGCAGGGATGCCACAGGGACCTGAGGAGACTTGGGGCAGCTCTGGTTCCCCTTCAGAGCAACAGGATGTGCGGCTGGTCACCAGTGGCCAGGGAATAAGAGTCCCTTGTATCCACTCCTTTCCTCTAGCAACAGGACCAACTGGGAAGCCTTCTCTTCCTGTCACAGAGAGCTCTACTGGAGAGTAAAGCAGAAACAATTCATTTGAGATAATTCTCTATGCACGTGGCACTCCTCTAAATAGAGCATATACATTTAAAGGTAATTATTAAAGAAGCTGATGTGAACAAAAATCATAATCCCTTGCTATGATTTCAATTCTATTTCTGTGTTTTCTACTAGAAAACTGTATGTGGCTGATCCACAATAGTTATATCCTTACTGTTTTATTTATAGACAAATAAATAAAACTGCAAATAATCTTCGAAATCAAATTGGCCAACTTCATCCAACAGATGAAGGTACAGAGAAATTAATGCACAGAGAAGGTAACTTGCCCAGAATTACCCAGATGGCCTAATGGCAGAGTCAGGAGTAGATCCAGAGACCTCCACCTCAATGAACATAATGAACATTAAGTGGGAATACTCACACGTGCACGCACACACACATACACACACAAACACACACACACTCTCTCTGCAGGTAAAAACAAAAAAAGCAAAAAAACAAAAAAACAAAACAAAGAAAACCCAAACAAAAAACTTGAAAAAACCAAGATAAGTGAAAAAATCAATGCAATTGCTATTATTAAGAAAGCTGACGGGATGCTAATATGGGTAAAAACTACATACTATGCAAGTTATTCAGTTTCTAGTGACTTTGTCAAAGTTTCATTAGAGAGGTTACCAGGTGGTTATTAAGAGGTCAAATTCAAGGGGACCCTTTCTGTGAGTGCCAGGTATCTTTACAGCCTCAATGTTAACACCTGCCCTGCTAGCCACACAAATACATGCTGATGTTCACAAGGAAAAAAATGATGGAAAATGTGGATGGGACTGAACAAGACAGAAGCAGAGGCAATAAGAATAGAATCTTTCTGGAAGTTAGCAAACCTGGATCTTGGTTTGGGCCACCATATAACTCAGATCTAAATTTCTCAATTAGCTTGGGAGCCTCAGTCTCTTTCTTTGTAAGATTAGGGAGTTGGATAGCGTAAGGTTCGTTTTCTTTTGTGTTTTACCATTTGTAATTCACAAAGACTCTTTCAGCTCTAAAATTCTAAATCCGGACAGATTCTTGCTTTAAAAATACACACACACACACACACACACACACAGAAGTTCTTTAAAGTGAATCGGATCCAGTGTTGAAATCTGCATTTAAAAAACAGCCAAAAGAAAATGCAGAAAGAATATACATTCTTAAAAGTAGAACCCAGAAGGAGAGTGACCCCACATCTTGCACTGAGCAGACTTGGTTTAGGCCTGTTGCCCCTGTGTCCCAATCAGTTAGTGCCTGTTCTCACTACCAAAAGCATCTCAGTTTGGAAAATAATATATGGTTATGCCTGTAAGGAACTGGTGTTCTTTATCTTGGGGAATCTCACCATCTCTGATCACCTACAGGCAGAAGCCTAAATGCCTCAGTATGTTATGAAGGCTTTGACTCTCCAGTCCAAACTCTATCTCATACCCACCGTATGTTAATCATACCTAACTACTTGAGTTCAAGGTGAGGAGCTTTGCTCCCGCTATTGCTCAGCTTCTCCTCCACCCCCATCCTACAGAATGGCAAGCTCCTCCACAGGCATCAGGACCTCAGCTTGGTATTGCCTCCTCCAGGAGGTCACCTGGGATCACTCTGCCCAGACCTCTCCTAGTACATGGCCCCAAATGTTTCGCAGCTTTTTAGGTCCTATACTCCATCCTAAACTCTGTAAAGTTGGAGTTTACCTTATTTGTCTTTTCATTCCTTACTACATCATTAGCGCTAAGATTTGGTGCATTAAATTGAGAAGTACATAAAGATTTGCTAACAGGATATTAGCTAAGTTATCTTCCATCAGAGTGGACAAAAAACAATGTTAAACTCCTCTGACCACCACCATTATTACCACCAGGAACAGCCTCTTATATGATGTGTGGAGAGCCAGCTTCCTGTGGTGGTAGGTCATGGTCAACAACAACCTTACAGCTCAGTTCCACTTCTGCCACTTAAAAAATGAATGCTCTTGAAGAAGTTATTTGCCCCATCTTAACTCAGTTCCCTCAGTATAAAACGGGGGAAATACTAAAAGGTGAGATTCTAAAAGGTGGATGAAGAGTGGTGCATGTATTGACCCTGGCACAGTGGACACAGGTAGTGAGCAGTAATTTGGCTTCAGTAGTGATCATTTCCAGCCAGAACAGATCAAACTACGAAAACCAGGGCTCCTTCTTCTTCCCCAAAGAGATAAGCCTCACCTGGATTGATATATATTTATATTTGGTCCTTTACTCTGCCCCGGGACGAAGATGAAAAACCTCCACATGATAACCACGACTCTCCTTCCAAATCCCGGTTCTCTGCTTTTCTAATTATCCCCCCACACAAGTGTCCACACAAGGAATACAGCAAGAAAGGCAAGGACTTAGAACTCAAGATAGACTGTGGTCAAATAAGGTAGAACTTCTTGGCTGCCAGTCTGATTCAACTGTGAAACACACTCGAAAGGAATTCTTGGTAAAATGTCAAGTAGGGAGAATTCAAGGCTGGGGAAGGATTACATGACTTCTTGCTGGGACCATGAATCCTCAAGTTGCAACACCTTGAGCAAAACACTCCTTCAAACAGAAGCAGTTACTGACACTCCCAACACCAAGCAGTGGAAAGGAGCTAATGAAATGACAGGCATGAGCATCATTAGTGGAAGCAAAAGGAGGAAAGGAATGTTCCGTTAAAGCTTTCTTCTCCCCAGGAAAGAAGACACGAGCAGCTAGGAATAACAGTGGCAACAAACTGGATCACAATGTTTCAATTAAGTCACACAGTGTTGCTGGAAAGTTAGAACAAAATACAGCATATACTGGTAGTTGTTTTTATTATAGAGAAGCAGGATTGTATGAAGGTAAGTACACACACACACACACACACACACACACACACACACACACACAGGCCCTGGAACCAGAGTGCCTGAAATGTATTCTAGCTCCTATCCTTAACTAGCTTTGTGACCTTGGGCAAATTACCTAACCTCTCTGTACCTCAGCTTTTACCTCTGGAATATATCAGAAACTTATGCTTACTTGTACTTACAGTCTGTAGGACTTTTTGTTTGTTTGTTTGTTTGTTTTTACAAATACTAATTCCTAAGGTAGACTAGTTCTGGATACATGATTAATGGTACATAAGTATTTGACAAATAAAAACATTAAGATCAAATACTCATTCAAAATATATACAATCTTGCTTAAAAACTGCTACTGGTATTGCTGTGATAACTCTTAAAGATGTCTTTATTTTATGTTGACTCCTAAGGGTCTGACTTACTGACCAACACATCCTTTTGTTGACCATGGAAACTGAACAGGTCTGAAACCCAGAGGTCATTCTGATGGGGTGAAATGGAAACTGAAGGTTTTTAACACAGTTCATTAAATCTTAATCATTCCCACAGTAAATGCAGGTAAAATAAACATATTTTTTATTGAGCAGTCACTTCCCAGGCTGCGGGATTTGATTTGAAGGCACAGGACAGGATCATAGCCAGGACTGGCTTCTGCCACACAGTTGAATACAGTGCGCATTAACTTAGTGAATTCACTATGGCTTTCTTGGTCCTCAGTTCTGAAGGTTTGACAACCTGGCTTTGTACCACATTCATTCATTCAACAGTTCCTTAATAAGCACCTATTTTGTGCCAGAGACCAGGACAGGTAATGTGGAGGAAACGGACAACACACACTACAACGCCATCACAAAACTGACAATCTGGCAGAAAAGGCAGACGTTAAAAACGAAATGTGCACCCACAAAGCCTGATGTCAAAAAGCTAATTCACAAAGAGAAGAGCTTCAAAGAAGACTACATCGGTTTCTGGAGGACTAAACCATGTCTTCCATGTAAATAGTTATGACTACACAGGATTCAAGCAGAAGAATACATTGTATGAATGGTATCAGGTGTCACCTTGACAAACACCCGACTGTTTAGGATTGTGAATTCCCTATTCTAAGCTTGGCAACCACCTATCTCCTACAGCCCACCCACTCGCCCATTCTTGCTGCTTTTCTCAAAAGGGCTACAGCCATATATATATTTAATTTCCTCTTCCTGTATTAAAATCACATACACATCTTGCTTCACCAAATTTCTTCAGCTATCATCCTGACTGGGGTTTTCCATGTTCTAAAGTTTCTTCCATCACTCACCTACAGAAATTACACTATCTATTTCAGAGGTAGTTACACATACTCAACCTCTGTAAAAGCTACTAGTTTAAACCTCAGAGGGCAACATTATTTCTATTATTTTCAGGTTTGGGGTTGGCAGGGTGGGGCAGCAGGAGCACTTAGGGCAGATCTACACTGAAATCGTTGCCCCATAAACCCTCAAAATAATTCTCATTTAACCTGTAAAATAATCCAATGAAGCATAAAAGTTAATTCTATATGAATCATTAATGCGTACTATATACCACAATGGGCAAGGCATTATACAAAGGGCAAAATTAAAACAAGACTTGGCAGGTTCATAGTCCAAGTTCAGCAGTCATTTTTTTACTGTTGGTTCTGTGAACTATAAGCAGCACTTGAGATAATAATAGAAAAAGTGCAGCCACATGAAAAGTTCCAACCAACATGCAGAACAACAGTAAAGAAACAAATATTTGAGTCAAGACAGAAGTGAAATAGCTCATGTTATTCAATTTCACACATAAACAACATCCACGATAAACTAAAACAGACAGGGGTTTAGTTGTGTCAGCAATATCACGGTTCTGTTTTTGTTCTTACAGGTCTACTTACCGAAGGGTCACAAGCAGGATACTCAGATATGATCTCCTTGGTGTGTTCACTTTCACCAAAATAGATGGGACTCATGCAGCAACCAGAATGCTAGTTTATTTAGCCATAATTAGGGCTCTCTTTCCAGTGACTAAAATTAATAGAACTCCCAGAGTTTCAGAGAAGCCACACAATCGCAGGTTACATTCATTCAACACTGCTTTACAAACTGAAGCAAGGAGCATTAGAGGAACTTTCCACTGAATTTCCAAGGGAAAAGGTGAAATGCTGAAGATTTTAAAAAAAGATTTTTAAATTGTGATCATACTTAGCCTGAATGTATTCTATGGAGAAAATGTAATTCAATAGGGTAATTATTTAAACAAATTCTCACTGGGTCAACTTTTAAAACAGGTACTCTAAGCTTAAAAAGAAATGTTCTGAGGGGCGCCTGGGTAATTCAGTTGGTTAAGCCTCCGACTTGAGCTCAGGTCATGACCTCATGGTTCGTGGGTTCAAGCCCCATGTCAGGCTCTGTGCTGACAGCTCAGAGTCTGGAGCCTGCTTTGGATTCTGTGCCCTGCCCCCCTCACTTTGCCCCTCTCGCACTTGTGCTCACACACTCTCTCTCAAAAATAAATAAACATTTAAAAAAAGAAAGAAAAGAAATTTACTATGCCTGTCCTCTTCTTGGGTACAATGCCAGGGGTCAGTGCCTGGCCTAGAAGTTATTAGGTGCTCAGAAGTATTTTCTGAGTACAGAAATGAATAAATACATTCCTCTGATCATTACCATGAGTTTACATCTAAGAAAAACAATAAAGGCAAAAGTTATCTGAGTGTATATAAAATATAGCTCTTCACCTTGAAATATGAATTAATTTCCACCATTAAAAACAAAATCAGTGAATAAAACATAAGTTTTTATAAAGATGGTCACAGAATGCTATTAATTCCAATCCATTTTTTTCAGCAAACCTATACAAAACCTTGATATGTTTACCTCCATGTATGTAGCAACAACTACAGAATGTGAAAGATAATTTATTTAGAGACAGTCTCAAAAAAATTAAAAAATAGATTTTACATGACTACACATAAAAGCATTTTCTACTATCTGAAAACCTGTAATTAAAAGACCACAAGGCAAAAGTTGCATAATTTGGGCTGTATGGAAACCTACCGAAAGCTGGTATTTTCAGTATTTGATAGTCATGACCTCTTTCACATCATCATCATTTAGAGCACATTACTAAGACATTTCCCTAAAACCAGTTCTGTAATTGTAGAAAGACTTGTGTGCTGACTTCACCACAGATATGTTATAAAGTGCCTCATCCCCTGGTAATTCTTGAATACACACACACACACACACACACACACACACACCCCTGGCGAATGCTCATTTGCTGTCTACCATTATGCTAAATTAATGTGGCTTATATTAAGACACTGAAAATCTGGAAAGTAAGTTTAACAGTCAAGACAAAACTTACCAAGCACAATGACCACAGTCTTCAGAAGACTCATCATGGTATCCCGATTCCGCCGGGGTCCAGAACTATGCCGTGACATTCTCATAGTCCTCTGGCGAACATAGCCAAAGATATGAGCATAGAGAACCACCATGACGACAAAGGTCACCAAGTTGAAAATGGCCCAGAAGACTAAGTAAGAGTCACTGTAGAGGGGTGCCATGTTGGAACAATTTTCAATATCACAGATGCAGTTCCAGCCTACACTGGGTATAGCGCCCATAACGATGGCCATCGTCCAGATGACCACGATCACCACCACTACCCGCCGGTTGCTCATCCGTGTGTGGAGCTGCATACGGAAAACTGTAATGTGCCTCTCAATTGCAATAGCCAGTAAGTTGGCCACGGACGCTGTCAGGCTGGTGTCAATGAGGCCCTGGCGGAGGAGCCACGTGCTGACAGTCAGTCTCCGAGTATTGGGTCCTGTGTTGAACATTAGGTAGAAGTAAGCCAACCCAGCAAAGAAGTCTGCAGCAGCCAGATTAGCCATTAAGTAATAAATAGGAAAATGGAAGCGGCGGTTGACATATATTGCTACCATGACCAGTAGGTTGGCCAACATGATGAAGATACAAACGGTGATTCCAAGTCCCATCACCAGCTTGCTGACTGTGTTCCATTCTGTGGCAAGATACTTTCCACTCCGGTTATAAAAAAAGGCAATGGACTCATTATAGAAGCACTGTGGTTCATTCATGGCTGTGAACTAAAAGAGAAGGGAAGAAAAGATGAAAAAGAAAGAAAGAAACCACAGATCCAAATTTAAGGACGTACAGTACGGTAAATGTGGCCAAACAACAACAACAACAACAAAGAACTTGAAAATCTGACCCTGCATCACATTCTGTTATTATGTTGAAACCCCAAGGCTTTTCACTGTATTACTGTCCTCAAGATTAAAGGCAGTTGGAGTTAAATAAATGACAAGGTCTGTGCTTGGTGGCTGCATATCACTGAGGTCTACTAGAAAAGCCACATGGCCCAGAAATCTTGCTTAAAATACATGAGACAGATGAAAACTTTGCAGAGAATTGCACTGGAATACTTCCCATAGTAAAACCTATTTTGACCTGTTATTTAGGGAATCTGTAAATATAGTTGGTTTACAGATAGGGCAATTTTTCTGCATCTCTGTTCTCACACTGTATGTTCCATCTGTAACGAACATTTTGGTAATGCAAGTCCCCACAAAGGCCATCAGTACCAACATTTCAAAGAGGTCACTCTGCATCAAAGCTTCTTAGCCCAAAGCCAGCATCTGCTGTTTGACATTCCTGTGGTCAGCACTGTCTACCCCCATGACTCCTTATCCCCAGAATAGTATTTGTCAACCAGTCTATGACGTTGGAGGACATTTTTCTTTCAGGAGCACATAAGAAATGTGTTACCTAACGTAACCTCCAAAAAGCAGTTGACATTTTGACACTGTTCTACAAAAAGTGAAGGCTGCTTCAAGTTTTTCTAAAATGTGAAGTGATAATGTTTTATTGTGTGTTTTCTTAGGTTGCAACATTAATTAGAACATATATATTAATCATACTCACTTGCATCCAAAGTTTATAACAGAATATAGGTAGTCAATAAAACTATTAAAAAATTTGAAAATGTAACATAAAGGAGACATGAGAAAATTACACTTCAAAAAGAATAAACCACTTTGCCTGAAGCCTTCAGTTTGTCTGAGACTCCTAGATTCATATTTAAGACAGCTCACATCCTTTTTTTAATCTTGTACATTTAATAAATGACTTCACAAATACGACAGTTTCAACTGCTATTTTTGACCAAATGTTCCACTGAATATCCACAGGTTGTGCATAAATGTTTACGGAACACTGAACATTCTGGAACAGTGTGAAATGCTCATTAAATGGTTAGTCTTCTGACTTGTCCAGATATTTAGAGTCTCTCATTTACACTTTAATAGCTTTTAGAGCACGTTTCTGTTATTACACTTACCGCATGTATTATTATTTATCACCTATTTCTTAAAGAGATCGTGGCCCGAGAAAGGAAAGAAGACCTTGTCTTACACATCTCGGTATCTGGTGTACTTTCCAAAAAGTTTCATTCATTGGAGATCTGAGAATCTGGTTTGCAGCGTCCCATTCCACCCCAAATCTTGCCAGTATTCTGGCTATTTCATCTAATTTTCTTGCCTCTCAGTTTCTTGACCTCATCTCTAAAGACTATCTATCCATTACAACTCAGCTACCCACTCCCATGGTCGCACCCTGAACTTTGCGACCACTCAGAACTGTCTCCTTTTGGAAATAAGTTATATATTTAATTACTCACCATGCTTCCGATTCTTTCCATTTTCACATTTGATCCCCACTACATCAGTTCTTTGAAGTCATCTATTTCCTTAAGCATCCTACCTTTCCCTAATGGATTACCCTCCCCTCCCCGTCTCCCCTTTTTTCTTCATATGGCTCAGCTTTCATAGTATATGTTCCAGCCTTTTTATTGCTAACATAGGAACACACTCTCTCCCTGAAGATTCTGAGGTCAGATGTCCTTCAGAATGCAAAATTTGTCTGGTTTTAAGAACAGGTACACTGTAGATCATCCTTAGATGATGTAAAATCCCCATCAAAATTTAGAGCATCATTCCATAACCACACATTTTTCTAAAGCAAAATGCATGAATATATATACATTAAATTTGATAAAGGTTATAAATGGTCTCACATAAATCCATTCTGAGCAGACTTTGCCTAGGTGACTTCCGAAAAAAAATCTTCAGTTTTCAGACCTTCTTGAATTTTGTAACTTCAGATAGGGAAGAAGAGACCTTTCTCTTCTGATCTACTGGCCTCCGTGTACTTCCGTAACAATCTCTTGGAGCAACACTGGTCGTGGCTGAGTGCAAACCGGTTGCCAGCTCCACACCTACACCAAGGCTTCTGAGCAATGTTAGAGAAAATCAACACATCTGGCAGACTGATTCTGATAAATTCCTAAGTCGAACCTCATCTGAGACTTCAGCAGCAAAAGAAGTCTGATGTTCCCCCTAATTATTATTCTCTATCTTCTCCATAGTGACTAACTTAAGCTCACCTACTACTCTCTTTTGAGCCCCATCTTCCTTCTTTTCACAGCAACTGTCACAGGAGGAAAACAAAAATCATCAGACTGGGACTCTTTCACCCTTCTCCCACCAAAAAAAAAAAGACATCACCTAGTTAAGAATTCATCCTTTCTCCCTCTTCTGTTACAACGGAAGGGGTATACCTTTTATCATCCAAGTGTTATGAATTCCTACTATTTCAAGAACTTTGTTTTATAAATGGTTTCCTTTCTCCTCCTTGTATCCCCAATTCCCCCTCACTCGTCTTTCTCTCCCTCTCCCCTTCCCTGAATCTTTCCTATCTACATACACTTTAGTTTCTGCCAGGAAAGGAGAAAGGAAAGAGGAGAGGGGAGGGGAGGAGAGGAAGAGAGAGGTCTGTCATGACCGCATTTGACCTTGCAGCTTCGATCCTTTTTCGCCTTCAAAGCCAACTGCTTCACCTCTCACTAACATCTCAAGTAACTATAGTAGGGCTTCTACCCCAACCCCTCCATCAAATCCACTCCATTAAATTCTTTAGTTCCACATAACTTTCCAAAGTAACATGAAAGTTGTGTTCAGAGCATTAGATACATGACTGAGAAGCCTTTTTCAGATATTTCTTTGACTTTCATGACATCATACTCTCCTGGGTTTTGATCCTTCTCAATTATTTCTGAGGGTTCCCTGTGCTCTGCACAATATTGATCTTTCTGCACTGGCTATATACTCAACCAACACACTTTCACTGAATTTTCTAATATGTCCCCCAAGATTTCAAATATCTTATATAACATAGGAACACATTCTCTCCCTGAAGATTCTGAGGTCAGACCTCCTTCAGACCATATACTTCCATATTTAACACATACTTTTTTCCTAAGCTCTAGCCAAATATCAAATTGCCTACTGGTATCTCTGACTGACTACCCCATAGGGTACTCAGTACTCAGTGTCTGTGCTCAAAACTAAACTCAAAATCATAATTTTCCTCATGATCCCCAACTTGCTCCTGTTACCTTCTCTATTCCAAAGGGTGGAGAACCATGATCTCCCCAGTGGCCACAGGGCTAAACCTGGGAATTCCTTCCCTCCTCATTCTTATCACTTAATAACCAAACCCTGTCTATTCTCCTTCCTAAGGATCTACTCAACCTGTATACTTTATTCCATCTTCGTGGCCACCAACATTATTACTACAGTGGATTACTAGTGTTCTCTCTACCCAGCGTCAATCTCCTTTCTAATTGTAATCCTCTCTCCTAGTGATCTTTCTAAAAGACAATGTTAACCAAGCTGTTTTCCTCCTCAAAATGCTCCAATGGCTTACGAGTGTACTTAAGATAAAAATCTCAACTCTTCAACCACTTTAACAGGACTCACCTGCCCTCCAGCCTCAACTCATACTATTAGTGACTTCCAACTCTGCTTTAGCTCTATGTAATGCATTGTGCTCTCTCTCATCTCTGGTTCTCAGAGCAGTGGTTTTCTACATCGACACAACACATACTGGAGGGATTATAAAGCACAGATTGCAGGCCATATTCTGAAAAGTTCTCTTCTTATCTATGAAAAGAAGCAGGGCTGGAAAGCAGTGAACGACAGCCTTGCAAAGCCACCAATTGGGTAATGGCCACAGCTTTCTTACTTATTCAGGATCCAAGGGACCTAGGCCGAAACCTGTATCTAACTTAACTATGATTGGACTCCAACCCATTCAGGTACTCAGACCTATAATGACACAGCAAACAGCAAAAAAATATCAAATACAATAAAACAAAAGTGCAACCTCAAAGGAGAGGACCATTCTGAAGAACAGAAAATACCTCCCCTTGAAGCAGATTTATGGCGGGAGGGGGGTAAAAGAAAAAGATTAAATTATAGGATATTTCTGATTTGTATTCTCAATGTACTTTGTTAGGGTACTAGCACTGAAAATAAAACAAGCCATCATGAAGACCAAAACAAACAAACAAACAAAAAAAGCCAGTAAAAACTATATAGAGATTGTAATAGTTCCTATTGCTGCTGTAACAAATAACCATAAATTTAGTAACTTAAATGCAAATTTATTATTTCATAGTCCTAGAGGTCAGAAGTCCAAAGTGGGCTTACTGGGCTAAAATCAAGGTGTTAGCAGAGCTGTGTTCCTTTCCAGAGGTTCTAGAGTGAATTTTTCATGCCTTTTCTAACTTCTGGAGACTGTCCACATTCCTCGGTTCATGGCTCCCTTCCATCCTCAAAGCCAGCAATAGCCAGTCAAGTCTTTCTCACAATACCTCATTCTAACACCAACTCCCCCGCCCCCACCACATTTCCACATTTAAAGACCCTTGTGATTACACTGAGTCCACCCAGATAACCCTAGACAATCTCCCCATGTCAAAATCCTTAACTTGATCACATCTTGCCAAATAAGGCACATTCACAGGTGCCAGAGACTAAGTATTGGACATCTTTGAAAACCCACTATTGTGCCCACCAAAGAGATGGCGACCAAGTTCTGAATTAAAAACAGCAATTCAAACATGGAGCATAACATGGAGCATGGAGCATAAAAATTCCAGAAAATGGAAATAGCAAGTCGAAGACATACTGAAGAAATTCACCAGCACTCACAGAAGGTGAGAGATGGCAGGAATATGAGGAAAAGAGGCACACAGATGGAAACATGTGGTTATACCAGGACTCCAGAAAGATTAGGACAAAGCTGAAGTAACATGGCTTGAAACTTAAGTTACTGCTTGAAAAGAAAGATCTCAGATTACTGGTTTACGTTTATATAAATTATAAAACAGCAAATTAAAAGCAACTCAACTTTAGATAGAGCTTGGTTAGATTTTGTAATCTCAGGGGTAAAGACAAAATCATTAAGTACAAAAAAAATAAAAACAAACAAAAAGAAACAAATCAAGTATCTACACAAAGAGACAGAACAGGGTAACATCAGGCTACTGCCACAGGAGAATTCCAAAGGACAGAACACAGGGGATCAAAATCTCCATCACAAGGAGAAAATGAAGTACATAAATTCTACAGCCAATTATAGTGATGCCCCCATATGAGGAGAATATACAATGGTCTCAAAAACGTGGGCAGTCACAAAGAACAACATCTACATTTCCTTCCTAAAAAATACAGGCAAGTAAGTAAAAAATAAAAAACACAATGGAGCAGCAACAGTGGTAGTAAGCATCCAAAACACTGGAGTCTAAGTTAGTGCTCTTCGTGCTAAGTTCCAAAACTTAGAGCAGATATCAAAAGGAATTCTTCAGGGGCACATGGGTGGCTCAGTCAGTGAGCATCGGCATCGGGCTCTGTTCTGATAGCTTGCGGCCTGGAGCCTGCTTTTCCTTCTGTGTTTCTCTCTCACTCTGCCCCTATCCTGCTCATGCTCTCTCTCTCAAAAATAAACATTAAAAAATAATAGTAATAATAATAGTAATTCTTGAAAGTATACTTATAAAAATAACCTACTCTGAAAGTAAAATCCCTTTAACAGTAAGAGTTTGAAATGCGGGAGAAGAATGTGTTAATTTTCTCTTATTATGCAAGAAAGAAACAAGACATACTATTACAGTTGTAACAATAAATTTTCAAATTTTTGAAAAGACCACTTCATTGAATCATTATCCTATTTATTGTAAGAAATCTAGAGAACACAAAAATATGATCAGGCAAAACCCAAGACTTCAAAAAAATTTTTTTAAATGTTTGTTTATTTTTGAGAGACAGAAAGAAAGGGAGACACAGAATCGGAAGCAGGCCCCAGGCTCTGAGCTGTCAGCACACAGCCTGACTTGCGGCTTAAACCCGCGAACTGTGAGATCACGACCTGAGCCAAAGTCAGATGCTTAACTGACTGAGCCACCCAGGAGCCCCAGGGCTCAAGACTTTTTTAAAGTTTATTCTGCTAAAATCCCCATCAGCATAATTAGAAATCCCTCTGCAGCACGAGAAGTTACAGAATTCTGCACTGCCCAAGGAACAAAGATGTAAATGAAACGGGATTATTCCCAAAATATTGTCCTTAATGCTAAAAAGAGAAGCCCACATCCATACCCTTTTCCACATCCACTAATCACGTCTCAGGATGAGGGGGAGAGGCAGGAGGCCTCCTGGCCGCTCTGCAGAGCAGATGTTCCAAATCTCAGAAGTTTACCTCACCCTAGCATGTGATCTCAAAAGAAGTCATAGCAGTTCTGTGGAGCCTGCACTGGAAAGAAGCGCGTTTCGTGCTCATCTTCACCGTGCACTTCATTAATTATTTGCACGCTCGCAGGCATTCCTGGAAGACCAGGTATGGGCGGGGGCTTTGTACTACCCTACACCTGACAAGGGAACCAAAACGATACCCCTGGTGCCTGCTGCAGAGCCTCTCACAGTCCACTCAGTGTGATTTTTAATCTCCTGAAAGACAACAATATATTCATTCGCCAAGTGGAAAAGGGAATACTTGGCACAAGCTAGCCGACTGGTGATTAAACCTAGGTGATTTAGTAACTGTTTAGATAAGAATGCGATTATGGGTGCAACTGACATGCTAAAAGAGAGATTTTCATCTATGCTGGATAAAGGACCACTAATAAGATATAAATCAAGCCAGCTTGGTTTCCCACTCCTGCTAATGTACAATAATGGAGTGCACACTTCTTCCTGATTCTGATGCTCCCCAGATAACTGGTCTTCAGTAAGTCCCATAACTGCTCTGAATGTTGATTTTCTTATTTGTAAAGTAAGGTGTGGGCCGTCTCTTAGGCCCCTGCAATTCAAGTTCTTCAACCTAAAATAATCAGACCTTCTACACATTTCTTCTACCTTCCAAAAAAAAAAAAAAAAAAAAAAAGAGAGAGAGAGAATTAAATGCCAGTAAGTCTCTATTAAACAAAATTGTTCTCACTCCCTTTTAGAGCCTCAAATTAGAAACAAACAAAAAAGTAAGATGATCTGCCATTAGAGACAGAAAACCACAAAATGATGCTGATAGAAACTAAAAATGTTTGAAAGCTAGAATTCTTAGAATAGCTGAAGAAAATGGAACTACAAGATTTTTGAAAGTTTACCTGAAAGGTACACAAAATTCTACTTTTTATAAAGTAACAACGTACGTGAATAAGAGATGTCCATGTGCAAAGACGAACTAGGGAAAGCAGATTGTACTTCTGTAAAAATACTTTATATCTGTTCCAGCCCTTTGTAACAGGCAGAGATAAAGTGAGAAACATTTTCTGGAGAAAATTTTAAGTTGGTCTAAGAGGAAGGAATAATAAAAACCCTTAAAACATTAAGAGGTTATGGAGAGGGGTGCCTGGGTGGCTCAGTCGGTTGAGCATCCGACTTTGGCTCAGGTCATGATCTCACTGTCGTGAGTTCGAGTCATGCATCGGGCTCTGTGCTGACAGCTCAGAGCCTGAAGCCTGCTTCGGATTCTATGTCTCCCTCTCTCTCTGCCCTCCCCTGCTCATGCTCTATCTCTCAAAACTAGACATTAAAAATTTTTTTAAAAAAAGAGGTTATGGAGAAAACATAATAGTCTTCTCAATGCATTATTGAGTTAAAAGGGAACTACAAGCCAAGGCAACAGGTCCCCCTGGCCATACACTGATAGATTATGGAGACAGAGCAGTAAATATTACTGAGCAAAAGAAGATGAGCCCCCGGCCTTGTCAGAGGCAGTGAGCTGGAACCGAGAACAATTACTAAGCTAGAAGTCTTCAAGATCTCTACATCAGTAAAAGAGTAGGCCAGGAAAAAAAAAATCTAACCAGTTGCACTGGAGAAAACAAGGAAGTCTGTCTGTCTTAGCTGAGGCTCCAGGCTAGGAAACAGATAAAAGGAGTCATGACCCCAAGTCTATAAATCACGGACAGTTGCGATATGAAATCCAACTACCTGTCAAGTCTGCAAAGCCACAGAAGGAGAAATTACCACAAGCCATGGTCCCGAGCTTGTGATATCCCCTCCCCCTTCCTGCTCCACACTGTCTGGCACTCGCGAGCAGCAAGCCTCTCCCGAGGGCCAGACCTCAGTGCGCCCAGACCGGACTCTCTCAGAACGGCCCCACCAAAGACAAACCTGTCATCCAGAAGAATAAGGCCACAGGAGGAGTAACATGTGAGAACCAGGAGAACAGTCCACAGCAGGATTAGACCCAAGAATATCAGATGAGAGACCAAACTGGACAGACGGAGCTTCTGTATTTCCCTCTTTCCACTTCAAAGCTTTCAACAGCAATACTTTCTATTTCTGTACTTTAATGCTTATTCTTAATATTTCAATGTAGTCTTGACTTGAAGTCTACAGGCGACCCTCTTCCCTTGACGCCTTCCCTCCAGTGCCTCTGCTCCCATGTAACATATTACTGCTACTCAGCATTGTGCTTCCATTTGTCTTTAAATCTACCAAAAATTGCTTGATACTGTTTTGGTTTTATATTTTCAAAGTTTATTTGGTTATCTTTGTAGGAAGCCACAATAATTATAAGAACAAACAAGGAGATTAAGAATAAAAGATATTAATGGGGCACCTGGGTAGCTCAGTCAATTAAGCATCTGGCTCTTGATTTCAGCTCAAGTCACAGTTCATGGGTTCGAGCACCACACTGGACTCTCCCTTTCTCTCTGCCCTTCCCCCACTCATGCTCTCTCAAAAGAAATAAATATTTTTTGGGGCACCTGGGTGGCTCAGTCGATTGGGCGGCCCACTTCGGCTTAGGTCATGATCTCACAGTTCGTGGGCTCGAGCCCTGCATCGGACTCTGTGCTGACAGCTAGCTCAGAGCCTGAAGCCTGTTTCAGATTCTGTACCTCCCTCTCTCTGACCCTCCCCTGCTCACGCTGTCTCTCTCTCAGAAATAAATTTAAAAAGCATTAAAAATGTTTTTTTAAAAAAAAAGATTTTTAGAAAGAGTAAAAGATATTATTAGTCAATATTTTTAGCAACATTTATGAGAGCTCCTAAATATATATTATATATTATACATTTATATATGTGTATATGTAATTATATTAGAATAAATATTTAATTATATGTAATTACATATAAATATAAACATATAAATTTTATATATCAAGACTAAATAGAGTTTATTCCAGAATGAAAATATGATCTAGCATTTAAATATCTAATAATATAATTCGCCACACAAATTCAAGGAAATAAAAAAAGCCAATGATCCTCTCAGTAGACATGAATAAATGTGTTTGGTAAATTTTAGTGCCCTTGCATAATAATTTGGCAATCTAGAATTACAAAGGAGCTTAACTTCATAAAAGATCTGTGGCAATTGTCATAGTTGATGGGAATATTCCTTTATAAAATAGAAATGAAACAAACTACCAATTGCTTTTTAGCATGTACTCATGGTCATAGCCAAACTGTAAGAAAAACAAAACAAAAACAAAAAACAAAAAGACTTGAAAAAGAAAAACCTTATTGTTCTTCACAAATGAGATAATCCATTACATAGAAAATACAAAGATAACTGTATGAATAGAATTTAGCAAGTTTGCTGGGTTAACATCAAGTCACATGAATCCGTTATGTTCCTATAGAGAAAATATTTTATGGTCAGAAAGAGATATTAAGATGCCAATATTCCCACTATCAATATATTCATTCAGTGCAGTAAAATGAAAAACTCCCAAAGGGTTCTTCAAGGTGCTTGACAAGTTCCCTAAGCACTGACATGAAGGTATAAAAGAATCAGAATATCCTAGATAACTTGGAAGTTCTTTGCTCTACAGAATACCACATTTTATTTTAAAGTGACAATAGTTACGACATTGTAATATTGTCCCAAAAATACATGAATGGCCCAATCGAATAGAGCACCAGAAATTAGATATTAGAGATTTGTTTCACCCATCAATGGAGAAAATGGCCTAACTGTTCATCTATATGAAAAAATAAAATAAATTGATAATCTATGCCACATACACAGAAATTTCAGGTTATATAAAGACATATGTGAAAAAATAAATCTCTAAGACTTTGAAAACAAAATAAGGCATCTATTCGTAACTCATACATAGATTTTTCTAAACAAGGTCAAAACAATGACAAAATATGACTAATTAGAAATTCAAGACTTCTGTGCAACAAAACCTTATAATTAGTGAAAAAAGAAGCTCAAGACTAGGAGAAGTTTTGGCAATACACACAAAAAAGACTTACCGTGAAATGTAAAAACTTCCTACAAACCAAAAAGGAAAAGCCAAACAATCAGGTAAGAAAATAGGCAAAGATCAGGATAGGCAATTCACAGAAGAGGAAACCTTAATGGCCAATAATCACATGAAAAGAAAGTTACTCTTCCAGGGAATCAGAGAGTTAAAGACACAGTCAAATACAACTTATCTCCACCAGCTTGGCAAAAATTAACATGTCTGAAAATAATCAAGAGTTGGTGAGGACGGTCATTCGGTCATTCGGTGTTGGTGGGAGTAAAATTTAGCATGACTGCTTTGAAAAACTATTTGGTAAACAACACGGAAGTTGGACACATTCATATAGGTGACTGAGAAAGTCTAAACCTAAAAACTCACACATGTGCCTAAGGAGGCATGCAGGACTTTTCATCACTACTCTTCTATAACACCAAATTGTCAGAAGCAACAACTGTGTCAACTGAAGAACAGGTAAACTGCAATACAAACAGAAGGGTGTGCTATAAAGCAGTGAGAATGAACAAAACAGAGCTTTATATATGATGACTCAAGGAGTCCCTACAGTAATGCAGCACACCATTTTTAGGAATGTTAAAGTCTTGCAGAAATCGGGGCCCCAAGGTGGCTCATTTGGTTAAGCATGGGACTCTTGATTTTGGCTCCAGTCATGACCTCATAGTCGTGATCTCAAAGTTGTAAGATCGAGCCCCCTGTTGGGCTCAGTGCTGCGTGTGAAGGCTGCTTGGGATTCTCTCTCCCTCTCTCTCCCTCCCTCCCTCCCCTGGCCTCGTGTGCATATACATGCACACAAGCTCGCTCGCACGTGCTCTCTATCAAAATAAATAAACCTAAAACTTGCAGAAATACTATATATTGTTTATTTTTACCAACATATGTACATATACCCACAAACACAAGCAAGATGATGACAAATATCAACTTACGATCTGAGCCAAGAGGGCTAATTAGTCACATTTTGGCAAAGACTACAAAGGGGCTTTAGCTTTATCTGTAATGATTTGTTTCATTTATTAAAGATCAAAAGATTTTGAAGCGATTACATCAAAATGTTCAAATTTCATAAAGCTAGGTAACAGATATATGACTGTATTGCACCACTCTATGCTCTTTTCTATGCCTAACATACAAAAAACAAAACACAGCTAATTCATTCTGAGTCACAGCAAAGGGGCTGTCCCATCAGTAAAAGAGGGAGGGGAAGGAAGGGGAGGGAAGGGTAGCAATGAGCACTCTTGCCAGGTGACACCAGGCCCAAGGAGTGACTAATGAATAAAACCTGAACATGAGAGGAGGGTCTTTCACTTGCAATTCCTGTTTCCTGGGAGACAGCAAGGGGTATGGGAAGTACCATCATAGATTAGCAGAGAAGTGAGCTTAGACCTTAGAATCAGTGAGACCGGAGTTGAAATGCTGGTTATCTAACACCAGCCTCTCAGGACTCTGTTTCCTCATCTATAAAAGGGACAGACACACATCACCTGCTCGTAAGGATTGAGTACTTCTTACTCGGTTTCTGTACTATCTGTTCTCTTGAAACTTTCAAATTCAGTGACCCAGAGAGCTTGACTTTCCTAAAGCAACCACTACCTTTAAACACACCTTTCTTGAACTCACAGATGGAAATAGGAAGTTATTCATCCATGAAGAAAATGAAAAATTATTTTCCATTAGCCCATCTTTTTCATCACCTAATAGCAGAATGTTCCCTTATTATCTCATTCCAATTCATTTTTTTTGTAATGATTTGTGTGTGAATTGGTGTCTATTTCTTCTGATCATTTATCTATCCTTACACAAATACCCCACTGCCTTATTCAGTATAACTTTATAATAAATTCTGATACCTGGAAGTGCAGCTTTTCCCACCTAGCTCTTTTAGATTAGATTGGTTATTTTTTACCTTTAGTAATTTTATATAAATGTCAGAACTGGCCTGTGAGGTTTCTAAACAATTAGGATTTTTATTATGATCACATTCAATCTATAAAATGTATTTGCAGGGAACTGACATCATATCAATGAATCTTACTATCCACTGACACAGTTATCTTTTTAAGTCATCTCTTTTTGTTTTTATTTTTTTTAATTTTTGAGTGAGGGAGAGTATGAGCAGGGAAGGGGCAGAGAGAGAGGGAGACACAGAATCCTAAGCAGGCTCCTCACTGTCAGCACATAGCTCAACACAGGGCTCAAACTCACGAACTGTGAGATCATAACCTGAGCCAAAACCAAGAGTCAAATGCTCAACCAACTGAGCCATCCAGGTGCCCCAAGTCATCTCTAATGTTTATTAAAGTTTGATAAATAATCTCAAAGAGCTCTTACGCCTGTTTTATTATTAGTATTCTTAGGTGCTTGATAACTTTTCATGCACTTATACACAGCTTTTCTGGATAATGGTCTCATCTCACAGTTGTTTCTGTGATATAACTGATATAATTCTGTCAATATAATATAATTGACAAATAATATTATCAATTATAATTGATATAATTATAAATATATAATTGATAAATAATATTAGCTTCAGGTGTTCAATTTTTTTTTGTTTTTATTTATTTTGAGAGAGAGAGTGGGAGAAGCAGAGAGAGAGGGTGAGAGAGAATTTCAAGCTGGCTTCTCACCGTCCGTGTAGAGCCTGATGCATGGCTCGAACTCACCAACCATGGGATCATGACCTGAGCTGAAACCAGGAGTCAGAAACTCAACAAACTGAGTTCCCCAGGTGCCCCTCAGGTGTTTAATTTTTAAAAGATAGGATAGGATTGCATATCTATTTAAGTCTTTGCTATATTCTACTACCTACACTTAGGTACTCTTTTATTCTTGCAAGAGAGTTTGTCTGCTTTCTTTTTCAGTGACTAATTTCGAGAAAGCAATAAAATGTCCAACCAAACAAAAGCAGCAGCGTTTAACACCATACTGATCTATTGTTTAATTTTAAGAAAATATGCAAAAAGTTCTCAAAAGAATAAATGCATATTCCTGATACATCAACTGAAAAAGCCAAACATCATGGCATAACTACAGCTATAATCCTCACAGATTTCCTATCATGCCACCTTCTTTCTTTTACATCTTCTTTCTCTACTGTCACCCAATTGAAGCCCCATCTGCAAGTTGTGTCACCCTAGTTTGCGAAGCTAATCCTAAAAGAGACAGTGGGCTGATGAGCAGCGAGTCTCCACCTTGATGTGTCTCACAGAGGTCGGATCTTTGCCTGACCATGACCGCTGAGTCCTGAGTTCCCACCGGTCACTCACACACAAGCCAGCATGTCAGAGAGAAGTCCTGAACACAAGCCACAGGGCTGGGATTCTTCTGGGTCCTCCCCTCCACTTTTTTTTTGCCAAGTTTCTTTAGTAGCCTGATTAACTGCAATTAAAGTCATGGTAAACAGAATTGGGGAGTGTGCAAAGCCCTCAGAGTGGAGGCCCAAGGATGAATCCAGATGAATGCATCTTCTTTCCATGTCTGAAAGGCTTCAAAACCACCCTATGCTGGCTGATGGGGGTTCATCCAAGTGCAAATATTTTGTGATCAGGCAGCTTCTAGTTCAACCCTATCTTATCCTGTTCCTGAAAAACTGGAGGTTCTTGCTCCCAAAGGGGGTCTGAATCTCTGAAAGTTACTATAGTGCCAACCTAGCCTTTCAAGAACTGATCTACACCATGGCCCTTTCATAAACATTTTGTCAGATGCTAAAGAAAAGGTTAACAATCCACTCTCACTTTGCTCCCAGCCTGTGCCTGCCTAGGATTATCATTTATGAAATAAGTTTAACTTAAGGGCAGTTCTTAAGTGATGCTATGCAATTATGAAATGGCAGTATCATCACACACAGCAAATGAAGGCTGATTTTTTTTAATGAGTGTCTTATTATATAGCAAGGTACAGTTCTCCAAAGACAGAAATCTCCTAGACTCTATGATTATCCTCTCCTCTGCTAGCAAACACACTAGGGCACTGCCCCCATCTTAGTGTTTACTCATGGAAAAGCTGCAGTGACAGTTCAAAGAAAAGTCGCTGGAGAAGCCAGGTATGTGAAAGTAAAACAGGCAAATGGCACCATAATGGGCAGTAAGAGGGAGACAATCATGTCCCTTTTGAAGGATAAAGAGATAGCTTTAGTCACTAAAGACTATACTAATTAGAATATATTAGAAAGAAAAAGAAGCAAACATGAAGGTTCTCCTTTGTGGTTTACCCCAGATGTCTTTGCACAATTTTCTTATATGAGTAGAAAACTCAAAATGTGCCCTCACATAGAAGAATGGACAAAGAAGGTGTGGTATGTATATATAATGAAATATTATCCAGCCATGAAAAGGAATGAAATCTTACCATTCACAATGACATGGGTGGACCTACAGAGTATAATGCTAAGGCAACTAAGTCAGGGAAAGACAAATACCATATGATTTCAATCATATGTGGAATTTAAGAAACAAATAAGCAAAAGAAAAAAAAAAAAAGAGACAAACTGACAGACAGACCAAGGAACAGACTCTTAACTATGGAGAACAAACAGATGGTTACCAGAGGGGAAGTGGGTGGGGGGTGGGTGAAATAGGTGGTGAGGATTAGGGAGAGCATTTGTCATGATGAGCACTGAGTAATGTACAGAACTGTTGAATCACTGCATTGTCCACCTGAAACTAATATAACACTATATGTTAACTACACAGGAATTAAAATCTAAAAACTCTTAATGAGTATATTGTTAAACATTTCCCAACCACCACCGCCTGGAACCAGTCTAAATAAAATCACATGACCTCTTCTCATGGGAGCTAATTAACTCTAGATCCCTTCCCCCCACCTTTATTTTGCTTTAGTTTGGGGAAAGAAAAAAAAAAAAAAGTGTCCTCATATTCTGAAATAAAATATCCTCTCAAGCTTTATCTGAACTTATAAACACAAAAGGGAGCATAGATGAATTTAAACTGCAATATGAGAACAAATTTTACCTCTAATAGAAACATGGTTGGAGATAGAGTAAGTCAGAAATCTCAGTGTTTATCTACACATGCATTTATTCCTGGCAATGCATTGGAGTTTTCCATAGACTGTTTATCTAACTTGGCTTTCGTCTGATGGATCTTCTGGCACACCACATAAGCACATCATCTACACACACCATATGCAGAGGTAACCACCTTCTCCCTGTATTCTCAGAATAATTACGGAGGGGAAAGAGGAAATGAAATATGTCAGGGATCTAAGGCACCAACAGTGTACTGAATGGGTATTTTGCCATTTATATTTGTGAGCACAGTATATATTGTTTGAATTCTAGAGATTAAAAGAAAGAAAACTGAAAAAGATCCCTATATTGAAACATGCCCTAGCTATAGGATTTGAACCAAAATTCACCTACATCTAAGCCCATTCTCCTTCTTCAGTTCCATATTAGGTGAAGCCAGACCACACGGTGTCTTCATTGTGTGGCCCTGGAAACACACGTCATACTTCAATTGTTCACACTTTAGTCTGAAAGCACTATCAAGGTATCTGCGAGCCCTTACTTCTGTGACTAATAATTTAACAAATACAATCATTCTCTTTAGAGCCTTTGGTATAGGTATAGGTCTCATTTTTTTATCCTTCAGTGGTGAAATATTCTGATTGCTAGATTAGTCTATTTCCCACTTAGAGAATAAGGGGGGGGGGGGTGAATGGGACTGCCTTTTAAAAAAAGTTTTTTAAATATTTATTTTTGAGAAAGACAGACAGAGTGCAAGCTGGGGAGAGGCAGAGAGGGCGACAGAATCTGAAGCAGGCTCCAGGCTCTGAGCTGTCAGCACAGAGCCCAACGTGGGGCTTGAATCCAAGAACTGTGAGATCATGACCTAAGCTGAAGTCGGATGCTTAACCAACTGAGCCACCCAGGCATCCCCTGGGATTACCTTTTAAACCTTAAAAAGTCATCAAATGGCTTTATGGAAAAGAGTAAAAGGATCTGATCACTGTTTTAAAAGACAACTGCAAAACCACTTCTTAGAAAATCTATTGGGGAAATCTGAATATGGAGGAGTATAAAATGATATTAAGCAGCTGTTTTAAGTTTTGTTAAGTATGATAATAGTATTGTGGTTATATAAATGAAATATTTTTAGAGATGCATATTGATGTACAAGGGTCAAGGTGAGAAGACACGATGCCAAGCATTTGCTTTACAACAGTTCCTCCCGCAAAATGGGAGGAAGTGAAACAAGTATGGCAAAATACTAATAACTGTTGAATCTAAAAAAGAACATTATTCTTTTTTATGTTTGTGAACGTTTGGAAGCCGCCATCATAAAAAGTTCTTAAAAACAAAACAAAACAAAAAATCAGAAGCCTTTCAAGCTCAAAAACTGCAACCCATTAAACATGGAATTCAATTGCTTTAATCCAAAAGTATCCAGTCTCTGATACCAGAAATAAACCTCCAAACCATACATTTTGGAAATCTGATGGATTTTGTCAGAGGAACCTATTGGTAATGATGTTCCAAAATGCTGGTCTTCTACCAGGTGACAACTAGAGACCTCTTTAAGTAGAGACCTCATTGTGTTACATCAGAACGCTGAATCAGAACCAGAGGAGCAATCTGTTAAGACACTGAGTGTCTATCTACCCAAATTCATGCCTTTAAGGAAAGCTACAGGTAATCACTTGGAGGGACCAAAGTAGCTTTTGTTTCCTGGGCTTAAAACCAAGATAGCCACTTCACAATCGAGAGCAGAATGAAATATCTTATTTTAAAAAAAAAAAAAAAACAAAAAACCCTGATATAATACAGCCCGTCCTTACTGGAATCCCAGGTGTGGGATCTGAATACTTTTGAAATTCTCGACACCAGTCCTGGCTTTGAGAGAGGCCAAAACCATTCATGCACGTATTGAACTACTGACCCTTCCATTCAAAAGGAAAACAAAACTTTTAATCCATCCTCTACCCACAGTAATTGGATGAAGCACAATTAAAGTAACGCTATAAGAGTTCTAGAAACAGAAAATGACCATTTAGAGTGGCACGTTGTTTTATTTCCTATCCCACCTCCAGCCTACGCCCGCATCTGCCAGATATGAACACATTAACGCAACCTAATGATGAACATGGTCCTGTCTACAGACACATCCCTGAAGCCTTCCTCGGGTAAGGAACTCTTTAACAGAGCCTGGACGAACACAGCTATAAATCAGCTCCGCACAGTCTTCCTGCTGCTGCTAGTCCAGTTTCACTTCTATATTTATCTAGCTTCATAAGAACAAGGTGCTTTCTCAACATAAGAAAACAAAAATCCGCCTTGCAGTCTAGTCTGGAGGAAAGCAGGGAATACAAACTTGTCCCACTTCAAAGCACAAGGCCTATCTTTCACTCACTAAACAGCCACCCCAGCAGAGGTGACAATGGAGGCTTTCTTCCCTATTATTGTTTGAAACAATCACAGGCTATTTGTCCATATTAATTAGCTTATATCTAGTATTAGGCAACCTTGATTAGAAAAATGCTCTTTGTTACCAAATGAATAGAGGAAAACAAAACCAAAAAGTTTTTTGTTTTTTTAATTGTTGTTTTTGCCTTAGAAAAGGATTGGGAGGCCTTTCACACTTGAATGTGGGTGTATCTTTACACAGGTCCCTGAATTCAGTCTCAAAGAATGCAAGTTGACGTGCCAGACAATACCAGGCTAAGCTGATGGAGTGAACTGCTTATGACGCCTTGCCTGAGGAGATGCCGTATTTAAGTTACTTTTACCTTCTTTGAACCTGGAGAAACCCTGATAATGGGACAGTGGACATCAATACCGACTTGGGGGCAAGGGCAAGTCAGCCTCAGACTAAAATCTGACAGCACAAATTACGTGCAAAGAATGGACATACAGGTTATCAGGAGGCCCATCATTCGCCAGAACTAAGTGACCCAACAATGGTCGGTATCTCTCTAGAAGAGTAGACTCCCTCTCCCTAGGACCTAATACCTAGTTTATAGGTGAGTCCTTCCCAGTGGGCTTGGGTGCCTCCAGCTATCAGAGGCTACTGTTCCCAACATATGTTAAGAATAACAAGACTTGCTACCCTGCTTGAGATTAAATAATAAACTTATTCAACAAACTTGTCAAAAGTCGGGGTTGGAAGCCAGACCCCAAACTCCAAAGCTACACAAGCTTCAAGATTAAAGTTAAATTCCTCAATGTAGCTTGCAAGGCCCTGCAGAATCTTCTCCAACCTTGTAACCTAACCCATCTGCCTCCTCTACTACCAGAAGTATGCTGATAAATATCTTACAATGGGCTCCTAAGAGTAAGGGATTGTGTTTGCCAATTTCCATGGTTAAATACTCCACCCTGGCTGATTTCAAGTTACAAGCATGAAGTCAACTGGCTCACACAATTCCTGACAATTTAACAATCAGATCTGAGCTGGCAGAGCCGGCCCCAGCACATCTCTGCTTACAACCTCACACCCCAGCACACTGCAAATCTCCCAAACTAACATCCAAACTCTGTGCGCGTGCTCGGCGCACGCTCTCTCTGTCTCTGTCTCTCCCCCACCCCACCCCCCCACCCCCGCCGTGGAACACCTAACATTCACAGGTTTCTTCTCCCTTGTCAAAGTAAGGATACGTTAGCTCCTGGCCTGGTGGTCTTCCTTCAAGAAGCCTTCCTGGATCCTCCAAGTCTTTCCTGGATGCTTCCTTTCACTCCTAGGGTAGCCATACTTCCATCACAGCAGTTGTGACACAGCACTGGAATTTCTCGTCTCCTCATCTTTCTGTGTCACACTCCGTTTGTAAACCCTCCCCGCAAAAGCCCTGTGTGTCTTATTTATTCCTGGATCCCCCAGCCGGCCGGCCACAGTGAGCTTGCCGAACAGTATTCACTAAGATGTTCTGAGCACTCTGTACCGGATTTTGTTCTAAGTTTTATACATATTATCTCATTTCATCCTTAAAAGAATCCTATGAAGTTGGTTCTGTAATTATTATGTTCACTTTGCAGATGGGGACATGCAGGCACTAAGAGGGTGGATACCTTTTCCCACCCCCAAGCACTCAATTAGTAAATGTTGGAGCCAGGATTTAAACTTGGGCAGTGTGACTACAGAGCGCTTGCACATCTAGCCCCGTGCTTGACTTTGTTTGTCCCACTGGTGCTTCTCAATGACAAAGGTTTGAGAGAAATTAAATATTAAGAAATAAGATGTTGTCAGGTAGAGTTAAATTTAAAAGGATTTTTTTTTTTTTTTAATCTCCCAAGATCCAAGTTTTGCCCTTTTGGGAAAAACGTCATTCCCACTGACGATGCATGTTCTAGACCTTTCACTATGTGTTTATATTAACGTACCATATGTTTACCCCTAAAAACATATGGTTTTACAGTTTGAATGACA
Organism: Hyaena hyaena; assembly: GCF_003009895.1. Classification (NCBI taxonomy): domain Eukaryota; kingdom Metazoa; phylum Chordata; class Mammalia; order Carnivora; family Hyaenidae; genus Hyaena; species Hyaena hyaena. Next base: position 5,346,928 of record NW_024080638.1, read on the forward strand.
TCTTCCTGAATTAGTGTGCATTTTACTTTCTTTTTTCCTCTGTCAGGTATCTTAGAGAGACACAGTTGTGTTAAGATACGTATTTATTATTTTTTTAACTGCCGCATGGTACTTAAATCTCCTCAACATGCCTTAATTTATGGTCATTCCATTACTGTATATTCAGAAAGTTTTGTACTTCTTAGCCTTCAACTAAGGCTTCAGTGGATATCTCTATGCACGTCTCCTTGGACTCATGAACAAGTGTTTTTCTAATGCAGTTACCAAAATGAGGACAGGGCATGTGTGAAGGGATATAATTTGAACAGATACTGTCAAATTACCCTCCAGGGAGACTCTACCAATTTACCTTCCCACAGAGGATTTACAAGAGTACCTATTTCCCCAAGTGTTTACATTAAATACAACCTCTTTCTACCTTGGGCGATGTCAAACATTTTAATTAAATGAGTCATTGAGAAGTATATCTCTTACCTGCTAGCTGACAGTAGTTTGTGTAAGAGGAAAGAGCCATGTGGGTAAGAGGTTCCTATTGGAAATGTGGACAAATGGTGACAGCAAGACTGAGGTGCTACACTCCTTGCCCAGAAAACCTGTGCTAGGGCCTAACTCACTTCACAAAAGGCTATGAAGGGCTGTAGCATGCGGGCAGCCGTGCGGCAGCCTCTGACACGGCACCCTCAGGCACGGACACTAAATCTCATGACCCATTCACAAAGTCTCAGCGGCTCCCAAAACCCTACTGAGGGGAATGGAAACCAAATAGCCAAGGTCAGTGAAAATGCTGACCCGTTTCCCAGAAAGAGAAACACACGTGGTGGTGGTAACACTAAGCTTTCTGGAAAATGCCAAACCCTTTAAAATGGTAAATAACAGGAGGACTTTATCCATATGATAAAATCCCAAGGTCTTTTTTTTTATTAGGAGAGACAAAAAGCATTTATAGTACATGAGGTAAAAACGCTCCCTTCTCCCTACCGCTTCCCTCCTTCTGCCCTCCTCCACATACCCCTACTTGAAATCATACAGAATTTAGTAGCCTGAAAATTGACACAAGACAAAAGAAGTGTGAATAAGCATTCTGTACCATCAAGATTTAAAGTTCAAGCAATATAGCTCTTTTTCAAAGGTACAGTTTTTTTCTTTAACCTTGGCTTAAAAATGATTGCCATCAATGAGATGGAGGGGGTCACACTCTAAAAGGAGGGGGAGAAGGAAGAGCAGATGGGAAACTATAATTGTTGAGCACCTACTATGAGCTCTGCATATATGCTATCGTTTAATCCATACAGTCATCCCAGGAAGGATGGTGACAGAAGACACTGAAGTGACGTGAGATTACCATGTCTAAAGCCATCCAACAATCAGGATGTGAATTCAATGATTCCAAAGGCTGCTTCCCTCCTGTGCCCCACTGCCTGCTAAAACTGAAAGAATCCAGTTAATTCTCTAATAGATCAGACTGTAAAACAATCTGAAGGCAATGTTCTAGCCATGTACCTGCTCTTCACTGGACAGAGCAAGTAACTCATGACTATTCTTCAGAAGTTTCTGGACATACATCTTTTCGAAGCTCCTAGAACAGGCCAAGGCAAAATAATAATTATAGGAAGACCATGAGACCGCAGTGAGAAAACTGGTGTAAGATTAGCTCTGTCCTGAGATATTTCATTAAAACCCTAAAAAAGCCAAGAGAGGGAGAGCGGCAGGATTTACTATTGACCGTCTTGACTGGGAGTTTGACGCCTATAGTAATAGCCAGGCATTCTATGCACTGACCACCGAGACTCGTGCCAACAGAGGCTGGTTTGCTGTAATCACTTGCTCATTGTCCCAGCTGCTTCTTGAACTAAAGAGCACCTCCTTCACAAAAGCACACTTATCCAAATGCCCACCAAATAATAATTAGAAGGCAACATACCATTCCTACAGTGAAATGCACCTTCAGAAACTCAATTTAAATATTTGACAAAATTAAGATTAGTACGGCCAAACTTATGCCAGGTTGAATCACTCACCTGGGGCTGTGAACTTGCAGGGGTGGAAGTAAAGGTGGTAACCATGGCAGCTCTGCAGTCGTGGGCAGTGACCAGGACCCGGCACAGTGACACCAGACACGGGAGTCTAGTTACGTGATTCGCTGATCAGATCGCAGTCATGCTAGGAGAAACTGTGTACCTGGAAAAAGACAGGAAAACCCACATTTAGCCTGAAAAGACAAGCACTTCCTTCCTGGCCAGGGGAAGCAAAAATCCCCCGTTCCATATGCCAGCTACTGGCGTAATGAAAAGAAGAATCCAGTTGGGGCAGGGCGGGAGGCGGGGGAGCACTTGGGTGGCTCAGTCGGTCAAGCGTCCGACTTCAGCTCAGGTCATGATCTCATGGTTCGTGAGTTCAAGCCTCCCATTGGGCTCTGTGCTGACAGCTCAGAGCCTGAAGCCTGCTTCGGATTCCATGTCTCCCTCTCCCTCTGTGCCCATCCCCGACTCGTATGCTCTCTCTTTCTCTCTCAAATTAAAAAAAAAAAAAAAGAAACATTTAAAAAAATGTTTTAAAAATGAATCCAGTAGGGAGCATCTAACATCTCAGAGCCAGCACATGATTCGTATCACTCTTCCAAATCATGCTAGGTCGAAATGTATTTCAGTGTGACTCCAGTTCTCCTTGCTGGCTAGATATTTCGAGGAGGCAGTTTCAAGCTGTAAACCTGAGGACAGTGGGCCAACGGGAGAGGCCATTCTGTCAGTCAACAACAAAGGAATTAGGTGACCCACGATTGATAACTGATAGCTCAAACAGAAAGGGCAAAGAGAATAATACCATTAAGTGTCTTCACGATCACCCAGTCCAAGCATACCCATTTGCAGATGAAAAAACTCAGGTGTGGAGAAGAAAAGAAGCTAGTCATACGTTTTGTTCATGACAGAACCAGGACTAGAGCCACAATCAGGTCCCAGCCTAGTATGGAACATAAGACAGTGAGCACGGTCCATGTGTACACTTCCTCAGGAAACTTAGTCACCACTAAGATTAAAGAAAAGTCAAGACATCCCACCATGACAGGAGTCAGTTACAAGAATGAATCAAGTACCCCAACGGGTGGGGAGGAGGGTGGGAGGGCTTCGTTCCTCAGCCTCACACAGGAGTGAGGGCAAAGTGCACCTCTACAGTCTTTGTGACATCCTCGGAAAGAGGACACTAGATATGAACAAAATATAAATACATCTTCTGTTATTAATACGTTCATTAACAAAACTCAAAAATATGCCAAGTTCTATGCAGGAAAGCGTGGCCCAGTTTCTGTCACAAGACTGATGTGACTATTTCCATACTGCAATTCAGTCCAAAGAGAATTTTTTTAAAGAATTTAAGACAACTGTGGGGCGCCTGGGTGGCTCAGTCGGTTGAGCATCCAACTTCAGCTCAGGTCGTGATCTCACGGCTCGTGAGTTCGAGCCCCACGTCGGGCTCTGTGCTGACAGCTCAAAGCCTGGAGCCTGTCTCAGATTTTATGTCTGTCTGTCTGTCTCTCTATCTCTCCTTCTCTGCTACTTTCCCACTTGCTCTCTCTCTCAAAAATAACAATTAAAAAAATAAAAGGAAATTTAAGACAAGTCTTCCATTAGAAGAAAATTTCTCATTTTTAGGTTTCATATCACCTAACAATATCCTTCCTTTTACTCACAAGATATTTATTGAACATCTAACGTGAACCAGGAGCATAAAGAATACAACTGAGCCTGCCCCGACCACAGGGAGCTTTTGTCTGGAAATACACTTTGGAGTTTCACTAGCATGCCAGATGATACCTGAACACTTTTCAGCTACTGGAAAATGGTACTTTTCATTATAGTAAAAGTAACGATTTAAGTCTTGAGTTGCACACTTAATCCAAGTCTTTGGAACCCCAAATCCTCTGGCACTGCCCTTATCTTAGCTGATGATGCTGGCAAGTCGCAAAACCTCCCAACTGCTTCCTAAGAAATAATATAGGTTTGGCAGCAGCTTCTATGAACTTTAAAATTCTGATTTTTATCCTGCCTTTGCATATTATCCTTCATACTATAGTTTCAATTGCTTTAAGGTTTTGTTTAGAACTGTGGCCCCTTCCTATTTTCTTCCCTCTGTTAGACAGACTATAGTTATTAACAAGTAAAGCCGTCGAACTATTTTGGTATAACATTCAACCCACAATTCCTTAGGTGCCCTGAGACAACACTGATGTTCTTAGTCATGGGTTGAGGGGAAAAAGAAGGCCCACTGTTTATCATGACGTGAATTTAATGAGCAGCTGGGAAAAAGGTACATGTATATGGGAGTATCTTTGTGCTGGAGTGCCAAGCCTCCACAGAAGAAATTACTGGACCCTCATGGTGTGCTCTTTTGTCCTGGCATCCTTTTATGCCCACTACTACTTTTTTATATTTCTTTTCTCCTCACCTATTTCTATTTCACCTTGTCTTGCTCTATCATATCTGGCGTAAACAGATGAATATATATGAATAGCATGATAACCAAAAAATCAAAAATAAGCAGGCAAGTGAGATTCTACTCTTAAAGACTCAAGCTATGTGCCCAGGCCCTATCATTTCTGCCAAGTTAAGTCATTAAGCAATACCACCTTAAAATATTTTCAATATTCAGGGCACAGAGAATTGCCTGAAAGGTGAATAGTGGGCAGCTAGCCCGTAGTGTGGAAAAGGATACAGAAGTGCATGTGACGAATACCCCAGATGGCATCACTGCTAAAACACCAAGTGGGAGGGGCACTGGGTGGCTCAGTAGGCTGATCGTCTTGACTTTGGCTCAGGTCATGTTCTCATGGTTTTTAAGTTCAAGCAGCATATCAGGCTTGCTGCTCTCAGCCTTCAGGCGCAAAGCCGGCTTCAGATCCTATGTTTCGTTCTCTCTCTCGGCCCCTCCCTCTCTCTCTCTCTCTCAAAAAATAAAATAAAAATAAAACATTAAAAAAAAAGCAAAGGACGAAAGGTAGAAGATTGGGATTTAATGAAAGCTGACAAGAGGCTGAGTGCTGAAGAACTCATTTCACATAGTTTGAGACGGGTACCATTCGCTCATTTCATGGACAAAATCCCTGAGGCTTTGAAAGGTTGTGCAGCATGCTCACAGCCCAGAAGTGAGGGAGCTGACACGGGAATCAGACCCTATGCCAAGCCGTGCTCTTTCTGCAGACTAGTCCCTACATGAACACAAAGGAAGGAGAGAATGGGCTTAAGAGTTTTCTCAAGCAAAAGTTTCAGCCTGGAAGTCCGAGGTCCTGAGGGTTAGCTAATTTCTCCAAACTCTGAAACCGAGAATCCTACACTGCTCTCTGTAGAAAACCATAATGATGTGTTCCTAGTACTGATGTACGTTACACGCCCTTGAGCTGCCTAATAGCTCAGACTGGTAGCTTCAACTATTCAAGAAAAAGGCAAGAAAATAAGGCAGAAAATTAACTGCCTTCTCCTAAAGCATTTCAGACCTTTCTAGTTGGGAGGCTTCTGTTGAACCTATTCTTACATGATAGGAGCCCTGTATAAAATGGCATATAGTGACTTCACTCTAAGAAAACAAAAACAAGGGCTAAGCAATACTACCGCAAAGGATATCAATCAGCTGTCTCGTAGGAGGAAGTCCTAAAATGACATTTATAAGACCTCCCAGAGCCTCACGACAGAACCACAGCCCTGCACTGGATTTCTAAAGAAATTCACCTCTCTCCAAACTCTTCCAAACAGTTGGATGCTTGTCCTGTAGTTCTTCCAATCTGCCATCAACACAGCTCTCCGTCTCCTTTGCTTGAGCTAGAAGACTGTGCTCCAGCTACAGAGAGCCACAGAGAGATGGGAGGTGGTCCCACTGAACCCGGCTACCCTCGGGTCATTACTGCTGCCCCTCCTCTCCTCCTCATTCTCCTTCCTAGGCACCTCTTCTGATCTGCGCCATTCTTCACAAAAACCACAAACCACCTCTCATGCCCCTCACTTGCAAAAGATCAGCTGTCACTTACTTATTCACTGGCCCATTCATCTATTCCCCTATAGTCATTGGGTATGAATTAACTCATTATCCCTACAATTCAAAACAGATGTACAAAATACAATCCATAAATAAGAAAGCTACATCGGCTCTGTGCCAGATTACTAGAGAAATAACCAAATGAATACAAAACTAGGAAATATCCTGAATCAACCCTAGAAGCCACAGGTGGAACCCCTTGCTTAAATTTTCAGAGAAACAGACTAAAAAGAATCAATATGGGAACTTGACGAGAGGACTAAGGTACAACATCCCCTTCATGCAAACCTGCACTGAGTGGACAGAATATAAGCAAAAGAGACCTTAATAGACTTATAATGACACTCCTAGATCAGAGGAATGAGGGTTGGGGGGAACGAAGCCAGCAAACATTGAAGTACATTTAAAATACACTCACTCCTTAAAAGGGGTTCCTGATTTCAACTGAACAAGTCACCTCTGGCTGTATTTACTTCCGATTTACATGTGGCCATGATGACTGCCCCCAGAAAACATGTGGGGGAAAATACTCTACCAACTGGCTTCTGACATGGCCAACCTTGCCAAGTGACAATGACCTTACTGAGTGCCACACCAAATACCTAAAAGACAGTCTCTGGTTCTGAGGCGAACTCCCCTTTGTTTACTTCTGTAGCCCATGCTGGCTCCTTCACTAGGCCTCATAGAAAGATGAATTTCTAATTGGCAAATCAATCTACTATAAATCTAACCATTTTCCTCCAACTGGACTTGAGTCAAACAGTGACTCATTTCAGTCTCTTGAAAGAACACAGGGCAATACCCAATACTGAATATGCATAGACCTCCCTCTCTATGGATAAGCAACAGAGAAAAATCCAAATCCACCAGGCAAATGAAAAATATGCTTCAAGAGCAGGGAAGATTCTAGGATGGAGGAAATGTTTACTTAAGTAATAGGTGTACTACATTTAAAAAAAAAACAAACTTACTTATGTGATCAGAATGAGTCTGCATTAACCAAAAAAAAAAAAAAAAGAAAGAAAGAAAAATGTAATTATGAACTTAAATGAAGGCAGTCAATAAAGCAGAAAACAATAAAAGCGAAAAATAGTTTTTGTGAAGCAGAAAATAAAGCTCAGTGGGGGCCGGGCTGACGCTGACAGGGGTAAAAATTTCAAAGCTGTCATCCCCAAAACATAACAGATAAACAAAAAGTACTAAAGGGGGAAAGAAGTCATCAATGCTAAAACCAGGAAAGAATAAATTTATCCTCAAAGCTTTAAAAAAGTGTTATATATAAATAGAATCTCTTGTGAAGTAGGAAAAATTTCAGACCTGAAATTTGTGGTATCCTTCGGCAGAGAGCTCTACAGTCTGGCAGAAACCAAGCAGAAAAAAAAACTCTGAACCTCAAACCTGGAGGAACAAAAAGATGTGATACAGAGAGGTCAGAGCTCTAGGCTGTCTTAGTATTTATTCCCCCTACCAGAGCTAACTAGCATCTGAAGCCAGCCTTCTATATCATCTAAAGACTAAGACTCTGCTCTCGAAACTGAGCAGATGAAAACACGGAACAGCAGTAACATCAGAAAGATGACTTTGCACCCACTGAAACAAAAGCAGGATACTTAGAAACTGCTCATTGAAAATGCAGTAGTAGAAGGATTGGAATATCAAGAAACTTGCCCAAAATGTAGAGCAAACAACAAAGGAAAAGAGAATGGTAAGAAGGAAAATGGTAGAGGACCAGCCCAGGAGATCCAAAGGCTAGATAAAAAGAATAAAAAGAATGAAACAATAAAGGAAACAGGGTGGGGAGGGATGGGGGAGGGTCGGTCACAGAACATTTCCTAAGGCAGAAAGTCTTATGTTTGTTGACTGTTAGGGTCTACTGAGTGCCTATCTGCCCACCTGATTTTAATGTGCCCCCATTAAGCACATCATCATGGAAATTTTTTAAACAGAGAGAGAAAAAATCCCATAACCAAGCAGAAACTGGAGTGGGGAGGGGAGGGGAAGGAGGCCCATAAACAAAGAATTAGGGCTCAGAAAGTCTTTGGACTTCTCAACAGCAACCAGGAAGCCAGAAGACAATGAGGCAAGTGATTTACAACCTACAATTCTATTGGAGGATGTTCTTTGGTAAAACGGGGAGGGAAATGAGAAAAAGAAAGGCATGTAATACAGGAACAGGAGTTGAAACCAAAAGGAATTTCTGGCATAAATGGATGACAGGTAATATGACTCAAAAAGTAGCCTTGATGGAATAGCTGTCCATCTGGATCTATTGAGAGCAGACTTCTAGAACTGACAGAGTTTAAGACTGAATGAGTACACAGAATACCAAACACATAGAAGACCAAGTGAACATAAAAAGAATGATTAAAACTTTTTTCCTCTTGTAAGAATTGGCAGAAGAGGAGAAGGACTCTTTTTCTAAAATTCTAGATGGCTTGACTATTAACATTAACAAGGTCACGATGGCATTAACGCTGAATAATGGCCTAATCAAAATCACAACCTCACTATATTAGGATGGAGATGTACAGGATGGGAATATGTGTATGGCCATCTTCCATGTGGGATAGCTAGAAGTACTTAAAACTGATATATCAAAAAGTAGAAGTAAAAAAATCTTAGAGGTGCAATGCAAATACTGAACAAAGTAACTGAAACAATTAAAAATGCTAGCTATGGCAAGGGTAAAATGGTAGGGAGAAAGGAGTTCCTTTTCTTAAGCAAGCCTCATACAGATGCTTGATACTTTACATCACAAACATATAAAACTTAAGAAGCACCTGGGTGGCTCAGTCAGTTAAGCGTCTGACTTTGGCTCAGGTCATGATCTCATGGTTTGTGAGTTCGAGCCCCGCATTGGGCTCTGTGCTGACAGCTCAGAGCCTGGAGCCTGCTTCGGATTCTGTGTCTCCCTCTCTCTGTTCCTCCCCGGCTTGTGCTGTCTCTCTCTCTCTCAAAAATAAATTTAAAAAGACATAAAACTTTTTTTTAAATGCAGTTATTAAAACTCTTACAAGAACAGCTATATAACTGAAATGCATATAAATTGCAATGAATATAAACTGAAATGCATATAAACTGTAATAAAAACTCCAGAAAAGCACAAGAAAAAGGAAAACATTCTTCACCTTTTGAGAGTCAATCAATACTGTTTTATTTCTGAACTCAATAAAAGGAGAATTTCAGGCTCGAATAGCCTAAAAAGAGTGCTATGGGGCCATGCTACGTTTTTTATCTGAACTTCCTATCCTTACCACTGCTTCCCATAAAACCAGTGAGGCAAATGGTCCAGCTGGGACGAAGAAAGCTGTGATCACTCTCAGTCCATCTGGTTCGCATGCAGAGTTGGAACAAAGAAATCAGAGAAGCACTTAAGAAACCAGATCATTTCCTCACGTTTTGTCTTAAAATACCATCTCTACCTGTGGCGGCAGAAACTCTCCTCTCTTCTTCAAAGTATCAGGCCCAAGATCTTGCTTCAATATATTCACTGAAGACAATATATTTCGTGTTCTGAAGTCTTGTCTTTTCCTACATACAGGATCAGTTTTTCCATTTGCTTCTCCAGCTTTTCAATCAGACCTTTCATTCTACATTTGGCCTAAGAGTCTATCATTCTTTCCATATGGCACTCAGCTGACGCATTCCAAGGAAGGAATACAGGCTGCCTGCAGAAGCCGAAACAAAAGCATCACCATCGCCCTATTTTACATGGATCTTATCAGTTCAGAGTCCAGTATTCTACAGATTGAAGAGACTGGCCCAAAAGTATTTAAATAAATGCACTGTGCTGCTTTCAAATGCTGTATGGACAGGCATAAAGTTTTCACTTTTGAAAAGTGTTCTTGACCAGGAGGGACACTATCCTGAAACGTGTCAAAATAACCAGGAATTGTCAGAACACAACTGGCAGAAAAATCACAGAATTGCTGTCACTACAAAGGCGAAAGATGTGTTGGCCATACTCTGCATATAGTCTCAAACTCCAGCTACTTCGTGTGGTATTCTTCGAAACAGAGGAGGGGGGTTGTAGTTCAGTAATAGTGGACCAGGAATAGGCTAGAATTACAGACTTCAGAGTTACAGAAAAATGGGTGAGTGTGTTCAATCACGCAAGAGCACGGAGAGAAGGGATGGAAATGAAGGATGAAAAGTCAACTAAAAGGACTGAGAAAATCCTCTTGAGATGTAGGACAAATTTCTCTTTGGATATAACACAGACTTACTACTGCCCTGTTTCTCTCCACAACCCAATGCCCTTGGTCTTGCTCTCTCACACCAGGACCCTCAGCCATTTGCACAGAAATCCGGACTAGTGCAAAGACTAATGGGATTTAGGATTTGCATCTAAGGAAGAAATTACCCTGAAGCACAGCACAGATAATTTTACTGAGGAATGTTTAAGGAGGGAGCCTATGAGCCATGCTGAGGTGTTCACAGGATGGAAGTTTCAAGACAAAGAGAATTACAACCTCTATAACCAAGCCACGGGCCAAGCTGGACTCTGCCAAATACAACCAATGAAGGAGATGGAAGATATTTCCTTTGAAGAGCAAGTGCATGTTTCTAAAATCAGAATTCCCAGCACTGGGTGCTGTATGGAAACCAATTTGACAATAAGTTATATTTTAAAAAAAATACTAAAAATAATAATTTAAAAAATAAACATAAAAAATAAGTAAAATCAGAATTCCCAAATGGCTTAAAATAGAAGGACTGGGAGCATACCTATTCATATTAGTGGAGGTGAGGGGAAGGAAAAAAGGGAAGAAAAGAGAGTAAATGGGAAAGGGGGCAAAGTATCCAAAAAGCTGGCCAGAATATACAAGTCTATGGCTATGATAAGAAAAGTGTGAGTTCAGCCCAGAATAACAGTTTGTAACAGCAAAGGGTTCTGTTAACACGGGCATCTAGAAATTTATGCTGTGTAAAGAATTAATACTAAGGGCAAAGATTTTGCTACAAGGATATTTAACGCATTATCATATATGAATGACAAATTTCAGAAACAATCTAAACATCCAGTACTACCGTACGTGCCAATCAAGTTATTAAAACGATGTTTACATACACTTTAATTTTATATGATAAAAATTTATACAATTTTTATACCATAAAATTAAATTGTATTGAGATTATATATCTATATATCTCCCCCATTTGGAAAAGCATACAAGGATAATACATATGTATTTATTAAGCCCCGAGGTGGTAGTGATCACTCAGAATATCCTGTTTTCCCAGAGAATAGGACAGCACTCAAAGAAATATGGGCACATGTTAAAAGAACAAGGAAATTAGCTTGAAGGGCACCCTCTTGGCCCAAAATAAAAATTTTAAGCTTCAAAATAAATGACAATAACAGATTTATAACCCTTTAAAGGTTAAATTTATTACCTTTTAAATACAATAGAAATCCATAACTTCATTTTTATATAAATAAACTAATAGAACTTTGGCAAGAAATGAGATATTGACATAGACTCAAATACTTTCCCACAAAATTCTTATTCATTAAAAAGGAAAATCCGTAACTTTATAGTGGAGAAGTCTGGAAGACACCACCTTAATCGTCATCAAAGTGAACACTGCAGGAAACTGGAATAAATTGACATGTGCCGCCTGACAGAACCCAGTGAGAAGAACACAGCATCACTTCTGTCACACTCCTGTCAAAGTTTCAAAATCTGAACTTAATCGGAAGGAAACAGGGGTCCAACCCAAACTGAGGGACATGCTACAAAATAACTTTCCTATGATCTCTAAAAGATCAGGTCACAAAAGGGAGAAAAACACTGAGGAACTGTTCCATGTTAAAGGAGACAAACAAGAGACATGAGAAACTAATACAACTCAAGAGCCTGGACTGGATCCTTTGCTTTAAAGGATCTTCTTGAGACAACTTGGGGAAAGTTCAGCGAGATGTGAAAATTAGCTGACATACAATAATGATGTTTGTCTCCTAATTTTGATGGTGGTTTTGTGACTACGTGAAGAACATCTTTGTATGTAGGGAAATATCAAGTATTTGAGGTGTCAAGGCATCATGTCAATAATTCACTCTTAACTGACCCAATGAGATAAAAAGTCGCTTTGAACTTCTGTACTCTATTTGCAACTTTTCTGTAAGTTTGAAAGAGAAGGGAGAGTGGGGGTGAGGAGGCAAGAAGCAGGAGGGGCAGGAGCTCCCACCATGGAAAAGAAAATGTGTTTAATTGGAAGGGAGTGTTCCTGTGTCACCATTTAACATATGCATGGACAGGCCCGAAAATAAATTAAATTTTTAAAAATGAAATCTGGTAAGGAGTTACTGTTACAAATTACACGACTACCCCAGACACACATGTGCTTGATTTTAGAGAAGACAGGAAAAGATGTCTCAGACAAATGGCTGAGTAGAAGAGGCATGTTGCCAAAAGTCAAAGAGGTCTTTTGAAAAAGGAGAAGTCTGGACCACAGCAAACAGTGCAGGCAGCATCATACCACCAAGGTTTGCCTTATTTTCAAAGCGGAAGAAGTATTATAGTATCAAAGAGATACATTTATATGTAACGCAAAAAAAGGAAAAGGCAGATGCCCCAGCAATGTGGTATTAAGACGTCTTCTGTTTCCAGGATACAGGGGAAATGTGACAAGGGACCATGTTCTTTGAAGATGGTGGATTATGAAATTTCTTCTGCCTACCAGTGAGAATAATCTCTTCCAGATGCTGCTTGGCCCACAATGTGCTATTCAAAAATACGAACATTTTATTTATTTTCAAATTTGCGAGAGCTAATCTCTAATTAAACTGGAGATAAGTTACCTTTGGGGAAAAGAAAAAAAAGAAAAAAAAAAAAAAACCTATACATCCTAAGTCTAGACTTAGACATCCTGCCCAAAGTTTGGGGGGGGGGGGGGGGGGGTGAATAAAGGCCATTGAATACAATACTAGTTATCTACTTTGCCATGGGAAAAGTGAGGCGCTTAATTTAATTTCCTTTCCTGTTCTCCACATATACCACTTTCCCTCAGCGAGGTCTCTCCTGGCAATATCTCTTTAAAAACAGACTTCTTTAGAACAGTAAGTATAGAGCGAAACCTCAAGAACACTAGGATTGTGCTCCAGCGTGAATTATTCCCAGCTGGGCTGAGGATACGTAAATACCTTCGTTTCCTGAGAATTCACGTCCTTGCTTCTGCCAACTTGAGAGGTCAGTAAGGAAAGGCTGGCCTCGTTCATTAATACAGCAATTTTATGAGTAACATTTCAAATATTATCATCCCTGTTGAAGAAATTAGGAATGTGGAGCAAAGGGAATTAAAGGGTCCTGCTGGGTTCACAATGATTTAGTAACTATGAAAACAAACAAACAAAAAAGGGCCCCTCCCAAACTTACATGGATGGCAGTCTAAGTCTTGTCCTTTTATGAAAGGGTTTTAAATGTGACAGTGGATGTCTTTAAAAACTATTGTTGAAGCTGCTTATCACGAAAGCAGCAGAAAATGGAAAGGAAAAGCAGCCATTTTTATAAACTGCAGAGATAATAAAACCACAAAGTAGCCACAAAACCCCTATGCCTGAGATGTGACCTAAAAACCAGCTGGAGACCTAAAAACAGCTGTGAGATGCCACTTGAAAGACTTCTAAGCATCTCACCATCAGTCTGAAAAACGCTGTCCTACTTGTCCAGAAACATCACAGGGGGAAATCCAAATATGTAAAGAATGGAGAGTGTCATTCAGAAAAACGTCTCATTAATGTAGAAAGGTTATTATATGGCTAAGCCAAAGAGAAGAGGAAGCATTATAAAATTTAAAAGAGAATTTTGGTATAAAAGGAAGCAGAAAAAGAAAAGCCGTTTTTGCTAAACTGATGTTACCTGAAAAATCTGGGAGAAGGAAAACAACCAGAGACTCAGCGGCTGCAGTTTCTACCTGACCAAGAATTTCCTGGGGCTTAAAAAGGAAGGAGTGTGCTGTAGGGCCGGGGTTAGTGTGGTTGCTGTTTTCAGCCAAGTCATGGAGATAAAATAAGCAGGCACATCTATAAATCCTTTGTGTTCCAAGATTTCTTCATTGTACACTACTGTGGTTCTGGGCTCCCGGAAACTGAGTGTGGTGTGTGCTCAGTCCACTACAGCTGAGCGGCTCCAGAGGGAAGAGGAAATGGCCACCTCTCTAAAGAGCCATCCCTGTTTGGTGGCTGTGGAGGGGACCAGGATGACAAGCAAGGACTCTTCTCCTGCTGGGGCCTGATGGTTTCGTTTTGGAGCCTGATCTCAGATCCATGTTACATGAACTCCTCTCAGCTGGAGTCTGTAGCACCACACTGATTTCTTTTGGCCCCAATCCCGCATTGCAGCTGTTTGTACTTATTTGAGGTATGGTGTATTTTGAAACAAAATGAACCAGATTTCCCCTACTGCCTATGTCAGTGCCTGGTAATGGAAAACATTAACTCTTTTACAACCAGGATACTGACAAATATAGTACACCCATCATATGCAGGAAAATACAAAGGAGAAAGGGACCCAGAGCTGGGAGAGGTTCTCCAGATGAGCTTATTTCAAAGCAAAGAGAAGATATTCCATTACTTACATAGTTTCTGGACCCTATCCATCTCCAAACAAGTTTCAGCCAGCTTGCAGAAGGTTTAAAAGAAAAGGAGTCATAAGTTTGAATGATTATATGCCAACAAATTGGACAATCTAGAAGAAACAGACATATTCCTAGAAACATACAACCTACCAAGACCGAATCATAAAGAAATAGAAAATTTGAGCAAACCAAACACAAGCAAGGAAATAGCAACAGTAATCAAAAACATCCCTACAAAGAAAAGACCAGGACTGATAGTTTTGCTGGCAAATTCTACCAAACACTTAAAAAACAATGAATGCCAATCCTTCTCAAACACTTCCAAAAAACTGTGCTCCAAAACTCATTTTATAAGTGCAACGTTACCCTGATACCAAAGCCATGTAGAGATACTACAAGAAAACATAAGTCAATATCCCTGATAAACACAGGTGCAAAAATTGCCAAAACTTTAGCAAACCAAATCCAGTAGCACATTAAAAGGATCATACACCATGATCAAGTGGGATTTAACACTGGGATGCAAGGATGGTTCAATGTCCATAAATCAGTAAGCATGATACAATCACGTTCATAAAGGATAAAAATGATCCTCTCAACAGATGAAGAAAAAGCATTTGACAAAATTCTACATCTGCTCATAACAAAAACTCTCAACAAATTGGGAATAGAAGGAACATACCTCAAAATAATAAAGGCCAATTTGTAGCAACATGGATGGAACTTGAGGGTGTTATGCTGAGTGAAATGAGTCAGGCAGAGAAGGACAGACACCATACATCTGCATGTATAGGTGGATTAGGAGGAACTTAACGGAGGACCATGGGAGAGAAGAAGGGGAAAAACAGTTG
The DNA here is from genome assembly GCF_003009895.1 of Hyaena hyaena. Classification (NCBI taxonomy): domain Eukaryota; kingdom Metazoa; phylum Chordata; class Mammalia; order Carnivora; family Hyaenidae; genus Hyaena; species Hyaena hyaena. The sequence goes on from NW_024080638.1 coordinate 5,362,380, forward strand.
GGGAGAGGGAGGGAGGCAAACCATGAGAGACTCTTGAATGCTGAGAACAAACTGAGGGGTGATGGGGGTGGGAGAGAAGGGAAGGGCGGTGATGGGCATGAAGGAGGGCACTTGTTGGGATGAGCACTGGGTGTTATATGGAAACCAATTTGACAATAAACTATTTAATAAATAAATAAATAATAAAGGCCACATATGACAAACCCACAACTAACATTATTATGCTTGAAAGGTTGAAAGCTTTCCCACGAAGATCAGGAATGAGGCAAGGATGCCCACTTTCACCACTCCTATATAAAGCACTGGAAGTTCTAATTAAGGCAATTAGGCAAAAAGAGAAGGCATCCAAATCAGAAAGGAAGAAAAGTTGCCTCTATTTGCAGATGATATAATCTTATACATAGAAAAAAATCAAAGACCCCACCAAAAATGTATTGGAATAAATTCAGTAAAGTTGCAGGATATAAAATCAATAAACAAAAATTATTTGTTTCTACATATGAACAACCAACTACCTCAAAAAGAAATAAAGAAACCAATCCCATTTATAATGGCATTAAAAACAACAAAATGCTTAAGAATTACTATTTGATGAAGACAGCAAAAAGAACTATACGCTGAAAATTAGAAGACTGATGAAGGCACAAATGAAAGATATCCTGTGTTTGAAAATAAGGATTAATATTATTAGAATGTCCATACTACCAAAAGCCATCTAACAAGTCAATGCATTCTCTATCAATTTTCCTATAGCATTTTTCATAGTAATAGAAAAAAATCCTAAAATTCATATGGAATCACAAAAGACCCAAATAGTCATAGCAGTCCTGAGAAAGAACAATAAACATAGAGGCACACGATTCCTGATTTCAAATTTTATTACAAGCTATAATAGTCAAAATAATATTGTTTTGACATAAAAACAAATACATAAGCATCTGACACAGAATTAAGACTTGAGAAATAAGACCACAATTAATGATTAATTATCATCAATTGATATATGACAAGGAATCTAAGAATACACAGTGTGGGGAAGGATAGTCTTTTCATCAAATGGTGTTAAGAAATTTGGACATCCACGTACAAAAATAAGAACGAAACCGTACCCATCTTACACTACTCACAAAAATTAACTCAAAATGAATTATAGACTTACATATAAAACCAAAACTATAAAACCACTAGACAAAAAAAAGGGAAGAGCTCCTTGAAATTGGCCTTGGCACCAATTTTTTGGATAGGACACCAAAAGCACAAACAATAAAAGCAAAAATAAACAAGTGAGACTATATCAAACTAAAAAGTCTCTGCACAGCAAAAGAAAAAATCAGCAAAATGAAAAGCCACCTACAGAATGGGAGAAAAAATTGCAAAGCATCCATCTGATAAAGGAATAATATCTAAAATATATAAGGAACTCATACAACTCAATGGCAAAAACAAAAAATGTGATTTTAAAAATAGGACATGAAAAAATAAAAGGACCTGAATAGACATATTTCCAAAGATATACAAATAGCCAATGGATACCCGAAAAGCTGCTCAACAGCACTCATCATCAGGGAGATGCAGATCAAGCCCACAATGAGATATCACCTCACACCTGCAGAATGGCTGTTATCAAAAAGACAAGAGGCAGTGGAGAAAAAGGAACCCTCATGCATTCTTGGTGGGAATGTAAATTGGTGCAGTCACTGTGGAAAACAGTATGGAGGTTACTCAATTAAAAATAGAAATACCAAGGGTGCCTGGGTGGCTCAGTCAGTTAAATGTCTGGCTTGGGCTCACGGTTCATGGGTTCGAGCCCCACGTTGAGCTCTGTGCTAAGAGCCAGCTCAGAGCCTGGAGCCTGCTTTGGATTCTGTGTCTCCCTCTCTCTCTGACCTTCCCCTGCTCACGCTGTCTCTCTCTCTCTCTCTCTCAGAAATAAATTTAAAAAACATTAAAAAAAAAAAAAGAAATACCATAAGATCTAGTAATCCCACTTCAGTCCTTATATCTAAAGGAAATAAAACAAAGAAATATCTGCACTGCCTTTTTATGGCAACATTAATAGCCAGATATGGAAACAACCTAACTATCCATGGACAGATGAATGGCTAAAGGAAATGTGTTGTATCCATGTACAATGGAATATTATTCAGCCATAAAAAGGGGAAATCCTGCCTTTGATGACAGTGATAGGCCCTGAGGGCATTACACTAAATGATGTATGTCAGACAGGAAAAGAGAAATATTGTATGTCCTCACTTATATGTCAAATCTAAAACAGTGAACTCATAGAAATAGTGAGTAGAATAGGGGTGGCCAGGGGCCAGGGAGTGAGGGAAATGGAGAGGTATAGGTCAAAGGGTACAAAATCCCAGCTATAAAATGACACGGTTCTGGGGATCTACACAGCATGGAGACTACAATTAGCATTTTGTATTATACACTTGCAAGTTGTTAAGAGAATGGATCTTAAATGTTATGACTATCAAAAACAAAATAACCAGATAATTATGTGAGATAATGGTTACATTAACCTTATTACAGTAATAACTTTACAAAATAAACTTGCAAATCATCACGTTGTACATCTTAAACTTAGACAGCATTATAGGTAGATAATATCTCAGTAAAGCTAGGGGATCAGTGGGTGGTTCAGTAGGTTAACTTTCCAACTCTTGATTCCAGCTCAGGTCATGATCTCACGGTTGGTGACCTGGAGCCCCACATTGGACTCTACACTGACAGTGCGGAGCCTGCTTGGGATTCTCTCTCCTTTTCTCTGTCCCTCGCCTGCTCGCTCACTCGCTCTCGCTCTATCTCTCTCTCTCCCCCTCCTCTCAAAATAAATAAATTTTAAATAGATATTTTTTAAAAAATAAGTCAGAGAAAGGCAAATATGATTTCATTTATATGTGGAATTTAAGAAACAAATGAGAAAAGGAAAGAGGGGGAGAGAGAGAGAGTGAAATCAGCAAACAGGCTCTTAACTATAGAAAACAAACTCCTCACCAAAGGGGAGGCGGGTGGGGGAATAAGTGATATAGGTGAAGGGGATTAAGTGCACACTTACCTTGATGACCACTAGGTAATAGAGAGAGTTGTTGAATCACTATATTGTACATCTGAAACTAATATAGCACTGTATGTTAACTATACTGGAATTAACATTAAAAATTTTTTTAAATAAATAAATAAAATTGTGGTTTTTTTGTTTTTTTATAATTTTTTTAATTTACTTCTGAGAGACAGAAAGAGACAGTGCGAGCAGGGGAGGGTCAGAGAGAGAGGGAGATACAGAATCTGAAGCAGGCTCCAGGCTCTGAGCTAGCTGTCAGCACAGAGCCCGACGTGGGGCTCAAACCCACGAACCGTGAGATCATGACCTGACCTGACCTGAGCTGAAGTCAGATGTTCAACCGAGTCATCCAGGCGCCCCAATAAAATTGTTTTTAAAAATCCATGGCTCTCAGAGGGCTAAGAATCTTAAGCCCAGAACATACACAAGAATGAACGCTCTCCTTGCCCCTAACCAGAGCTTTTCAGTAGACTCCCGTCACCTACATTTTAAAAGTGTTCTTTTTTTTTTTTTAATGTTTTATTTATTTCTGAGAGAGAGACAGAGCATGAGCAGGGGAGGGTCAGAGAGAGAGGGAGACACAGAATCTGAAACAGGCTCCAGGCTCTGAGCTGGCTGTCAGCACAGAACCCGACACGGGGCTCGAACCCACGAACTATTGAGATCATGACCTGAGCCGAAGTCAGATGCTTAACTGACTGAGCCACCCAGGCGCCCCTTAAAAGTCTTCTTAAGTGGTTCTGAAGTAAATCTCTGATTACAAGCCACTATCATAAATCAGAGTTCTATAAAGACACTTGTCGTTATAGACAACACATTATATTCTACATGTATACTACTGAGTGATCTAATAGGACACAAGATGAGAGCAGAGGTTCCCAAAGCAGGCTTGGCCACAGAAAATAAAAACACGGATTCCTGGGCCCTAACCGAGGCTTACTGAAGGAGATTCTGTGTGGGTGTGAACCAAGAATCTGTATTTTTGCAAGTACCCAAAGTGAGCCCAGGTTGAAAGCCAGATGTGTTAACTACTGTAACAGACTAATGGTTCTCAAACTACAGCATCCAACATTCAGATTTCATTGGAGGGTTTGTTCAAACACCAGATGGCTGAGCGCCAATCTACTGAGTTTCTGATACGGCAGGTCTGGGATGGGGCAACAATTTGCACTTTGTAACAGGTTCTCAATTGATGCTGGTGGGGCTGCACCAGGGACTCCACTTTGAGAACCACTCAGTGAATTGTTCTTTTAATATAATAGTTACCTCAAATGGTCTTTAATACAACTAGAAAGTAGATAACTTAGGACTCCAGTCTCTGGTAAGTGTTTGAAGTGTAAGTATTCAGAGCTATTGATTAAAAAACAGGTTCATGTGCTTTTGATACTAGGCGTAAAAAGCAAATTTCGTCTTTTCTTTTAAAAACTAAAATAAGTTACACTGTAATCCAAACTGAGGACTACTTGCCAGCATTACCTTGATTCCAAAATCAGACAAAGACCCACTTAAAAGGAGAATTACAGGCAAATATCCCTGATGAACACAGATGCAAAAATTCTCAACAAGATATTAGCAAACTGAACTCAACAGCACATGAAAAGAATTATTCACCATGATAAGTGGGATTTATTCCTGGGCTCCAGAGCTGGTTCAGTATTTACAAATAAGTCAACATGATACACTGCATTAATAAAAGAAAGGATAAGAACCATATGATCCTGTCAATGGATGCAGAAAAAGCATTTGACAAACACAGAATGCATTCTTGATAAAAAACCCTCCACAAAGTAGGGACAGATGGAACATACCTCAACGTCATGAAGGCCATATATGAAAGAACCATAGCTAATATCATCCTTAATGGAGAAAAACTGAGAGCCTTTCCCCTACTTATTCCCTAGGAAAAAGACAAGGATGTCCACTCTTAACATTACTGTTTAACATAGCACTAGAAGTGTTAGACTCAGCAATCAGACAACAAAAAGAAATATAAGGCAGCCAAAGCGGCCAGGAAGAAATCAAATTTCCACTATTTGCGGATGACGAGCTATTCTATGTAGAAAACTCGAAAGACTCCACCAAAAAATTGCTAGAACTAATACATGAATTCAGCAAAGTCACAGGATATAAAAATCAATGTGTAGGAATCTGATGCTTTTCTACACATGAATAACGAAGCAGCAGAAAAAGAAATCAAGAAATCACTGCCCAACAATAAGATACCTGGGAATAAACCTAACTAAAGAGGTGAAAGATCTATACTCTGAAAACTAGAGAACACTTATGAGAGAAATTGAAGAGGACACAAAGAAATGAAAAAGCATTCCATGCTCACAGACTGAAAGAACAAACATTGTTAAAATGTCTATATTACCCAAAGTAATCTACACATTTACTGCACTCCCTATCAAAATACCACCAGCATTTTTCACAAAGCTAGAACAAACAATCCTAAAGTATGGAACTACAAAAGACCCAGAATAACCAAAGGTGGTGGGGGGGGAGGGGGGGGAGGGGGGGGAGGAAAAAAAGCAAAGCTGGAGGCATCACAATTCCAGAATTCAAGCTATATCACAAAGCTGCAGAGTCATCAATACAGTATGGTACCAGCACAAATACAGACACCTAGATCAATGGAACAGAAAACCCAAAAATGGATCCACAACTATATAGTCAACTAACCTTCAACAAAGAAGGAAAGACTATCCAATGGGAAAAAAAGATAGTCTTTTCAACAAATGGTGTTGGGAAAACTGGATGGTAACATGCAGAAGAATAAGACCAGACCACTTTCTTACATCATACACAAAAATAAACTAAAAATGAATGAAAGACCTCAATGTGAGACAGGAAACCATCAAAATCCTACAGGAGAAGACAGGCAACAAGCTCTTTGACCTCAGCCGCAGCAACTTCTTACTAGACACGTCGCTAAAGGGAAGGGAAGCAAAAGCAAACATGAACTCCTAGGATCTCACCACAATAGAAAGCTTCTGCACTGCAAAGGAAACAATCAGCAAAACTAAAATGCCAACTGACAGAATGGGAGAGGATATTTGCAAATGACATATCAAATAAAGGGTTAATATCTAAAATCTAGAAAGAACTTATCAAACTCAATACCCAAAGAATAACACAATTAAGAAATGGACAGAAGACATTAACAGACACTTTTCCAAAGAAGACATACAGATGGTTAACAGACACATGAAAAGATGCTCAACATCACTCATCATCAGGGAAGTACAAATCAAAACCAAAATGAGATACCGCCTCACACCTGTCAGAATGGCTAAAATTAACAACAAAAGAAAGGACAGGTGTTTGTGAGGATGTGGAGAAAGGAGAACCCTTTTGCACTGTTGGTGGGAATGTAAACCGGTGCAGCCACTCTGGAGAGCAATATGGAGGTTCCTCAAGAAACTAAAACTAGAACTACTCTATGATCGAGCAATTGCACTATTAGGTATTTACCCAAAGGATACAAAAATACAGATGTGAAGGGGTACATACACCCCAATGTTTATAGCAGCATTATCAACAACAGTCAAACTATAGAGAGAGGCCAAACGTTCACTGACTGATGAACAGATAAAGAAGATGTGGTATATACACAATGGAATATTACTCAGCCATCAAAAAATGAAATCTTGCCATTTGCAAGGATATGGATGGAGCTAGAATGTATTTACCCTAAGTGAAATAAGTCAATCAGAGAAAGACAAATTGTATTATTTCACCCGTATGTGGGATTTAAGGAACAAAACGGATGAACCCAAGGGAAAACAAAAAGGGAACAGAGGGAAATAAACCATAAGAGAATCTTAAAAATAGAGAACAAACTTTGGGTTGATGGGGGGGGGGGATGGGCTAGATGGGTGATATACTAAAGAGGGCATTTGTTGTGAGGAATCACTGAATTCAATTCCTCAAACCAACATCTCTTTGTACGTTAACTAAAATTTAAATTTAGAAAAGGGAAAATGAGGACAACTTTACCTATTCAATTATGAGGACTTCCAGAAATTTTCTTAGGAAGGACCTTTTGAATTATTTCAGTAAAGACTAATTGAAACTCCAGAGACCAATGATGAAAAGATCTAAGTACAGGTGTTACCATTTATAAATCTTGAACATTAACAAAACATACTTATTGAAGCTACCAAGAACGTGTTATTTTTGAGCAGGACTCAATCCCAGTGTGTATCCACAAGAATAAGAGAGCTGAAAATGTACACACCACACCATTATATGAATTGACCCGGGGAACGAAACGATTTAATGCTGTCCATCTGAATGGTGAAAGGTGTATGCCAAAAGCAACAGCTTTCATATGGACAAAGTCAACAGCAAGCTCTCCTTAAAGGCAAGATCAGCCAACAGGTCTGAGGCTTCTTAAATTCATTTCCTGTTCATGAGCATGAGACCATACTATGGCTCTACTGTAAAGGAAATATCTGATTCATACAAAGGTTTTTTTTAAGTTGCTAATTATAATTTTTTTTAAAAAAAAGGGGGAGTTGACACAGGTTTTATATCACTTGGAAATGAAATCTGATCTGTCAAAAGAAAATTCCTGTACATTACATGATTCTCAGGGTGGCTGTTACTTATCCTCTTAAACACTGAAGTCTAAAATCTTTGAGATCAGCCAATTCAACTCAAGATCCATTTCACTGGGATCAAAAGCTTTGGTTAATCAATGAATTGTGCAAGCGGTCATAAACTGACTTCTGAATAAAGATGACATCAGCCCAAATTCCTTGATCTGTCTCCAGCTAATTTTCAATTAAAATGTACACAAAGACAAGCAAAAATTCAACATGGCTCTGAAACCAAGAATAACAGCCTCCCATTAATTAAAAAAAAAAAAATCCTGGGGCGCCTGGGTGGCTTAGTCAGTTAAGCGTCCGACTTTTGCTTAGGTCATGATCTCGCGCTTCGTGGGTTCAAGCCCCACGTCGGGCTCTGTGCTGACTGCCAGCTCAGAGCCTGGAGTCTGTTTCAGAGTCTGTGCCTCCCTCTCTCTCTGACCCTCCCCTGCTCACGCTGTCTCTCTCTCTCTCTCTCTCTCCTAGAAATAAATAAAACATTAAAAAAAAAAAACTCCTGGGAGTCATATCTATTAAATATAGTGAAGGTAGAGTGAAGTTAAAAGGTCAATGTCCAGTGAATGCTTTGCTGGAAAAGAACAACTAGAAGTGAGAAGTGAGAAGACATCCTCCACTCGACCTCCTATTGCAGCATAAAGAGTGGATACCACAGAGAACAGGAAACAGCCCCGTACTGTACAGCTTTGCTTCCTAAAACAACCAGGTAGCAATCCACTATTCCCCCTTTCTCCCATCACTTTTGGTAATTCTAATTCTGTGCAAAGAACTTTTTTCAGAAGTCGGCAAGCACGGTAAAGAATCTATTGGCAGGTTCATGGCCTCCTAGATGTGGGAGAACCCAAGGCTGTTCTAAAGAGATCTGGGTACAGGAAGAATTCTAACATGAAGAATTTCCTTGTCTATCACTACATGTAGCCAAGTCTCTTAATACCGATTTATAAGTCGAGAAAGAACAGGCCCTGCTTTGAGCGGAGAGACTTCTTTGGGGTATGCGGCCAGGGTTTTCTTCCATTTCAGCAGTCAAGGGACAGAGCTTCTGGAGGTAATCAGGGGAACCATCCTCACCAATGGTGCCATCTGCTCACTGTGAAAGGCTGTGTGGCTAGTGGGAGAGGCAAGACTCGAGTACACCAAGTCCTGCACCACTCCCCCAGCCACACTCTTATGCCTGAGCATAGAACTGTGCCTGCCCAAAAGAAAAAGCCTTTTGAAACTAGTGGAGCCATACAGCTCATAACAGGGGATGGTTTTAACTCCAAAGTCAGGCCCTGCACTGTCTGATACGATGGTCATGCATCGTGATGGGGATAAGTGCAAAAATAGAACACGTCCATCACTGCAAACATTTCTACTGGACAGTGCTGGCACGCTGTCCACAAAAATTGTGAAGTGGAAAAAAGCTTTATTACTTTTTCATGGAAACTGAAGTAGGAGTATTCTCTTCTACAAAATGTAGTCTCCAGTAAGTTCTGTCACCCTGATGTCAGAATGAAATCTAGCTAGAACAAAGTATACATTAAGAGTGTTAGTGATAATAAGCTCATAATCAACTACTTCTGTTCCCTGTGTTTTCTCATTTTTAATACACCAAAGTATTAATACATTAAGACATTAAAGTCAATACATGGAAATGCTGAATTGTACTAAGTAAATTCCTTAAAACGAATACGGTTCTAATTACATATTCATCTACATTCCTCTATTAGGCTGTCCTTGTAAAATTCCCTTGAAAAATCAATTTTCGAACTTACGTCTAAGCAGCCCCACTCTGCACACTAAACAATAAATCATTGTAATCCTGGAGTGTGTGCTGTAGTTACTTTAAGGCAAAATAAACTCAATTTTACCAGACAATATTCATTGTGTGTCAAAGCTAATCAAACAAAACCAGAACCCTTTTCAGAAAGAACTTATCTTTAAAAATGGGGAAAAGTGTCACACAAAGGAAACTAACAACAAGAGAACTGTGAGGATAAATGCAAATCAATATCCATCAGTTTTCAATATCCATCAGTTTTCGAGAGCCAAATAGGTGGGCATTCTCTTATCCCTAACTAAAGTTAAATAAGCCAGAGGATGTAAAGCTATAAATACAGATAGGATTGTTCCTGCCAAGCCTAATAGAACAAAGCAATTAAAACTGTCAGTAAAAGAGGAATACAAAGGCCAGGCTCTAGAAATATGTGTCTACCCAAAGTCTAAAGCACGAGGGGTGTGTGAGTTCTCTTTAAAATATGAAGTTTGGGGGAGGGGGGTGGCGCCTGGGTGGCTCGGTCAGTTGTCTGACTTTGGCTCAGGTCATGATCTCATTGTTCCTGAATTTGAGCCCTATGTCAGGCTCTGTGCTGACAGCTCAGAGCCTGGAGCCTGCTTTGGATTCTGTGTCTCCCTCTCTCTCTGCCCCTCCCCTGCTCATACTCATTCCCTCCCTCCCTGCCTCCTTCCCCTGTCTGCCTGTCTGTCTCTCTCTCAAAAGTAAGCATTAAAAAAAAAATTTAAATATGGAGTGTTGGTTACAGGAAGTCTATAGATCAGGAACTCTGGAAACCCAAGTAGTTCATTGGGAGCCCATTTATAAATGGAATCCCTATGTCCCATGGAATCAATAGGAACATATTTAAACCACAGAGATACAATCTCAAAAAGAAAAGGACAGATTATGGCTGCCGCAACCCCTGGAGTTTAGTGAACAAGTCAGAATACTCCAAGAAAGAAGAAAGTTCACAGTCCACACTCACAGCTGCTTATTCAGAAAAAGGCTTGGCCAAGTGAGAAAAGCAGGATGGCACACAAATCATCTGGAGGTCATCCTCGGGGGAAAATCTAATATAAAATTTGCTTAGTTGGAAGTGCCACCCATTAAACGTGCAGGCATCTCTGAGAATGCCTTAGCGTTTTCCTACTTGGAAGGAAAACTTCCTTCTGTGTCAGGGGGATGGAGTGAGGTGAACTAGTATTTGGGAATCAGGGACGAAAAAGCGGTGACAGCAATCACAGAACAGGCGGAGTCACCCCGGTGTTCATGCAACGTGATGGGACCAGGAGCTTCCTTTCTTCCCAAGAGCACCGTCCATCTGAAGGCATCCCTCTGTGAGCTAGAGTATGAAAACTAACCCAGTCTCATTTTCTAATACATTTATTTATTTTTGAGTGAGAAAGAGGGGTGAGGAGAGGCAGAGAGAGAGGGAGACAGAGGATCCAAAGCAGGCTCTGCACTTAGAGCAGAGAGCCCCACGTGGGGACTCGAACTCACAAGCCATGAGATCATGACCTGAGCTGGAGTTGGAAGCTCAACCAGCCAAGTCACCCAGGCACCCTAAAACTAGCCTGGTCTTTATGGGAGTGAAGGGAAGATGCTGAGGCCACATATCTTCATTATTCCCCAATTATACTTCAGGTTCTTGCGGCTCACAGAAACGAGAATGCAACAGAAACCAGAATAAGGCTAAACAATAATCCAAGAGTAGCAACTGCTATATCTTTGAACATTGCGCCACTGTTGTTTTTATGCAGTGTTCTCAAACTGTTCGTAATGCCAAAGTCCCATTAATGATTCCAGTTAAGTTTATCCCAACAATTCAGCCTTAGAAGGAAACAGTCAAATGAATGTTCCATGAAAACATAATCAAGGCTCTATCATACACCCAGTAGTCAGCTTTATGCCCATAAACATTTGTAAATGTAGGCCTTGAAAACCTTCGTCTTCCAATGATACTAACAGTCACCAATTTTGGCCAACACTGACTTTGCGAGATATTTCTCCCCATCCATCCTGGCCCTCAGTTGGCCATATCTAGTCTTAAAATGAAGTCTGCTTCATTTTTAGTCTCTCTTCTGTGTCTTCAGCTTTGTTCTCACCTCCATTCCCAGCTCTCAATAAAAACATGATTCTTATTTTAAAAAGAAAACCCTTAAACCCACTACTACTTTTTCCTCTTCCCCCGTCTTTGTCCCCTCCCCACCCTCTCTTTTTGAGGTCAATAATACTGAAGTAACAGTTTGTGTTCATTGCTTTTGCATCCTTATATGATGCACTATGGCTTCTGCTCTCACCACTCAAAATTCTGAGAAAATGTCACTTTCCTCTAAATAAGGACATTTCTCTGTCTTTTTCTTACTGGATAAGGAATTTTACATTGTTGCTCACTATTTTTTGTTTGCTAATTTGTCCTACTCATGACACCATGCTCCCTTGATTCTTAGCCAGCTTTCTGACAGTTCTTTCTCAGGCATCTTTGCAAGATCCGCTTCCTCTGCTTCTCTGGAAATGTTGGCGCACCCCTGAGTTCTTTGTTTAGCCCTTTTCTTCTCTCCTTCCGCTCACTCTTCCTAGGCCAGCTTTTTCATACCAGTGGATCCCACAGACATTTGCAAGCTGATGCTTCCTGAATATGCATCTCCATTCCACAACATCCTCCCACACCCCAACTGACCTATATATAATTTAAGGACCTCAAATGTTAACATATCCCAAATCCAACTTACTATTTCCCACCTGGAGCATGCCACTAAATCTTGCTGAGAACACTTTCCAATAGATTCGCATCCATTCTCTCTTCTCCAGTGCCTACTGTCACCTACTTAGTTCCGGTCATCTCCCCTAGACAATTGGAAGAATCCCTATCTCTAATCTTATTTCACTTCTCTGCACCCTCTCCAATTTAGCCTCCCATAGTGATCTAACTGGAAAAAAAAATAAAATAAAAACTGTGTAAATCCTTTCAATTGTCAAGAACTGGGAGGGAGGACACAAACTCAGATTCATCTGCACACTCCACAAGACCCCCCACAATCTGGCTTCTGCCTCATGCATGAGCAAGTCCTCCATTATTTACCAACCAAACCACTTAAAGTTCCTAGAAAACACTGCATTATTCTATGTCTTTTCATATTCTATTTTCACTGATTAAAATGCCTTCTTCTGCTACCTATCCACAAAGTTAACTCCTCTTTATCTTTCATTATCAAGTCTCAAAAGTCTCCTTCTTAGTCACACACACACATCACCACCAGCAGAGTTGGTGCGCCCTTGTATATGTCATCCTCTCTGCACCTTGTACACAAGAGATAATAGTCATCACATTAAACTCTATTCATTTATGACACAGCTGCTGGACTTTGTGCTCCTTGAGGACAGAGTCAGCACCATAATTATCTTTCTATACTAATGTCCAGTGTGCCTGACAGACAGTCCTCAATAATGAAATGAATAATGAAAAGAAAAACGAATGAGGACATATGGCCATGAGAAGTGAAGAATGAACTAAAGAACTGGTTTACTCCTAAGTGCAAAGTATTTAAATACAACTTAACTATATTTCCTAACCAGTGAATCTCCTTTATTCATTGATCCATGCAACAAATGTTTATTGACCACCCAATACACACAAAAGGCCATCACACAAGAAACAAAGTGCTAGTAACAGAGACTTCTCAGCTTTCTCAAATCACTGCAAACCCCAACAATGCAAGAGTCTTGCTGGTCAACCCCATACATTCTATTTCCAGTGGTCACTAGGAAGACAAAGAAAAAACATACACAAATAGGCAGAAGGATGACCACATGGGTGACATCCCTTAGCTCATTCCTTCTTCCTTGACATACTCACCTGCTCTTTTTATTTTGAATTTGGACTTAACCACTACCTGTATAAACATCTACATTATCAATTCTATTATTATGCCAATTCTATTTCCAAAAGTTACAGCCTCAACACGGAAAATAGCTCCAAATAATTTGCCTTTATCCAACTCATATCTCCAAACAGGTACCAAGGTAAATCAACATGAATAAAAATTCACAATGGTCTAAGGTGAAAGATAGATCTTTAAATCACATAAACAAATACATTTTCAATGAAAAATAAAGCCTTAAATAGACCTAAAACCTAACAGAACATTTATATAGTTGTACAGAAAGAGAAGACTATTTTAGCATAGTGTCAAAGCAAAAACTATAAAAGATTGATAAAGGTGACTATCTAAACATTTAAAGCTTCTTTACATTAAAAAAAAAGGAAATGCACAGTGAAAAAATGTTTTACATCATACGAAAGCCACTGACATCTTAAAGGTTTTGAAAGAATTATATATGATATATAAAGCTTAATCAAATAAAAGTAAACCTACAAATAACCATCCTAGTAGAAAAACGATATATAAACATGAACAGAAATTTATATGAGAAATACAAATGGTCAATGAGCATAAGAAAAAGTTATTAATTCACCTTTCACAGAAATGATCAGCAAACACTCAGTATTAATAAAGCATGGCACTTTCAAGTGCTGTGATCCTGAGTTTCAATAGGGAACAATCATTCTGATCCTTCAGGAGGACTCTGGTATCATCCATCAAAAACCAAACAAGCATACTCTTTGACCTAGCAATTCTGTCTCAAGATATTTACGCTGGGGAAACCATTAATGACTTAATGGTAAGACAAGTATTACAACAATGTTTATAACAGAGAAACTGAAAGCAACCCTAAGCTTCCAAGGAAGGGGATTATTTAAGTAAATAAAAATATAGTTGAAGGATGAAATGTGTCCTACTATTAAAAAGTCCCACTTTAGACTTACTTGCCAGGAATACTGAGGACAAAATATCCTGAACATCCTTCCAGTACAAATTCATCTAAAACTGCTGAGTATGTGTACACATATACATCTCTCTCTCTCTCTACACACGCACACACGCACACACACACGCACACACACACACACACACACACCTGCCTTCATAGATGCCTAGCCAAGTTGGCCAAAAAAAGTCATGAACCTCTTGGAAAGCCAAAACATTTTAGGAAATCAGTGAAGGTGAAAGAATATCGAACCTAGTAACCAGTTACATCCCAATCCCAGGTGACTTCTAACTTTGACTTTCACAGGCAGAAAGCAAGTGAAAAATGGAAGTCAGATCAAAGACCTCTACAAAAACTTGAGACATCAAGCCTACTGAAGGTGACTTGTGGGGGGAAAAAAATACTGACCCGTATCACATAGGAAGTGCGTAAAGAAACAGGACTGTCTCAGACTTGCATATAAGTAGGGGAGAGTCTCCCCTGCGAATTTATATCCAGACACTTATCTTTACTATTTAATAGACTGGGGGCTTGAATTCACACAATCTATGTGGCCACTCAAGAAAGCTCAAGCGGAACATTTAAACTGATGTGACAGGACTCCCAGCCTCGAGGCATTCAGTAGATGCCTTTCTGAACTGATTTCACTTTGAGTCTCAAAGAATTCCCAGAGAGAAAGTTCCTAGAAGCGTGAGATCACATTAAAAAAAAAAAAAAAAAAATCACATACACATGAGGAAGCCAACACATATAAGAATCATTAAAAACAAGTAGAGTCATACCTACAAAATTCATAGATAATGGAATTCTGTGATACAGCCTATAAAATAAAAATGCTTCATAGGCCCAACAATCAAAGAGGATATATTAAAGGTGTGATATAGTAAAGGTATGATATAGTAAAAAATGACCATACAACTCTGAAAAAGATTCAGTTTCTAAAAATGAAAAACACAGTATTTCAAACTAGAAACTCAGTGAGTGAATGAAATAGCAGATTAAATGCAACCAACAGGAACATAAGTAAATGGGACCATTACTACAAAGAAACAAGACAGAATGGAAGACAGAAACAGGCAAATAAAATTTGAAAGTGAGGTCAGAGGTAGGAAAGATGGCAAAAAAGTTTCAAACATTTAAATGGAGATCCAGAACCAGAAGACCAACAGAAAGGAATAAAGTGTTATTCAAAGAAATAATGCACAAAAATGTCCCAGAATTGGTGGTAGACTTGAATTCTAAGATTCAAGAAGTAGCAAAATCAAAAAGAAATCCACATCAAAACAGAGCATTTATTGATACAAAAGTGTTTGATTTATTCCTAAATTAAAACACACACACACACACACACACACACACACACACACAGTAGTATATGCTCTAGGGTCATTTTTTTTTTTTATTTCTAGGAGAGAGAGAGAGAGAGAGAGACAGCGTGAGCAGGGGAGGGTCAGAGAGAGAGGGAGACACAGACTCTGAAAAAGGCTCCAGGCTCTGAGCTGGCAGTCAGCACAGAGCCCGACGAGGGGCTCGAACCCACGAAACACGAGATCATGACCTAAGCGAAAATCGGACGCTTAACGACTAAGCCACCCAGGAGCCCCTCTAGGGTCATTTTTTTAAAGTGTGGGTTTTACAGATGTGTATGTCCTTAGAAGAATTGGGGGTTTGGAAGGTTTGGGTTTGGTTTTAGAGAAAGAGCGCGACTGAAGGAGAGGGGCAGAGGAAAAGAGAAAGAAAGAACCGCAAGCAGTCTCCATAATCAGTGCAGAGCCTGATGCGGGGCTCAATCCCACAGCCCTGGGATCATGACCTGAGGCGAAATCAAGAGTCAGAGGCTCAACTGACTGAGCCGCCACACAGGTGCCCAGGAAGAATTGGTTTTAAAATTGGTTAGCTTCTGCTTATTTTTAAGTGGAAAAATTTTTTATTTATGCTTTTTAATCTTTTTGGGGAATTCTGAACTATATATTTATCACTTTTATAAGAAGAAAAGTTACTAAAACTTTTTAAAATACTGACCATATTTATGTATTTGAGTACATGAAGAAACACACCAAAATATTAACAGCTAATATTTCTAGTTTGTAATAATTTGAATGATTTTTACCTACAGTTTCCAATCCATGAAACAACAAATTATATGTATAAATACAGATGGAATAAAAGAGTTGGTATTTTAACAGTGGTTTTACTATAGATACTAAGTTGCTACATGATTTATGATTTTTATATTTTATAAATTTTCATCTGTTAGTTTATTGAGGTTGTTTACATTGTATACATTTCCATTTGTTGTTTCAAAATACAGAAATAAATTAACATATGCATATGGACACATAGGTGAAGCAGGTGTCTTAGAATTCCAGTAGAACTTTGTGCAAGTAAACGCCATTTTAAAATCATCAAAATTGAAAACAAATATGCGGCATACCCACACATTTATATACAGTGCTTGTAGAGACTTATAACGTTATGGGAAAGTGTAGCCTTTAAATGTTACAATTTTAAAGCACACCGCAGTAACATGTGCAGGGCTCATAAGCAAGCTGCAGGGGGATAAATGGCAGAAATAATAGAAGAATGTTAACAGTGGCTATCCGTGGTGGTGCCATTTCCTTCTCGCAGGAGTATCAGGGGAGGGAGAGAACAAGAGGGCCAGTCAGGGTTTCTCAATGTTGACACACATCTGGCCCCAATTTTGAGTCTTGGGAATCAGAGCAGTGGAAACGAGAACCAGGAAAATAAGACAGGAACCAAAGTCATCTATCTTAAAACACATTAAAATTTACAATTATTGGCATTTAGAGGGGAAAAGTCAATTTACTAGGGCCTTTCAATATAAGGAGAAAAGGCCAATGAAACCAAGAAAAAGGGGTAAAGCTAAAACTGCATGGCGGCTGTCACTTCTCCTTAATGACATCAAAATCCGCATCAGAAACACGATTTGTGTGTTGGTATATAATGCCTTCGAACTAGAAACCAGATTTTAATCTCTAATTTATTCAGTAATAAAGATTCAGATCAGTGACAATATACTTTCATGAGACTTCAAATATGCATTATTATTAGCTAATGACAGGAAAACCTCACATTGCCTGGCTGAGTTCACATAAAATGTCACAACTCCCTCTCTCTTCCAACAAGCAGATGCCTAGCCAAAGAACAGGAATACAAAGTCTCAGAACAAAAGTTTTAATTTATTCTATGCAGTCTTCTTCTGATCTCTCAAGGAGTGATTCTGCAGTGCTTTCCAAATTCACAGCAGACCTGATGTATAAACATCAAATCATCAAAGACAGTTCAAGAGAGCACTTTGCTTCCAGAAACATTACAAGCGAAAACTAAGAGCTTCTACACCTGCAAATAATAAACTTCAAAGGCAACCCCAAACTAGCCTGGCATTTATCATCAGTCCACAAAAGTGTATGTGTGTATAATCAATCGACCAACTATAGTTTACCTAGTCTTCTTTAGCCTTGGATTCTTGTATAGTGTCCTAGAACTTTTAAGTGTGCTGTGCATAAAATTAATAGCATCTCCCAATTGGAAGGAAATTTCTGAGGTCATGTTGTTCTATCTGTTATCCAATGCTTTAATCTCATCTACATTCTCCCGTAGCTGCTGAAAATTTACAATGATGGGAAGCTCACTACCTGCCAAGGCCAGCCACAAAGTCCTTGGCGGGCTCCTCACTAGAAATTCTCTCTTGGTGTATGCAGTTCAAGTCATCCTGACTGACAAGCCCATCCACGGGATCCAACTGCTCTTCTGTAATTAAACTGAATCTCATCCTTCAAACACTTGAAGGTGTAGCAGGCAGATGAAGTAGTCATCAGGTCATCCATTTCTTTTCTTCTTTCCTTTCTCACCACACATTTCACAGATCCCATCTCACAATGCATTTCATAGATCCTTCAGAGAACTCCTTTTCACTCTACTCAGAACACAGCTATTCTCAAAGGGTGGCACCTAAAACAACCGACAGTACAATACCCTTGCTGGATGGCTCTGCCCATGCCAAAATGCAATGAAACCAAGCTCTCACTTGCACTCGTGTTAATTTTCACATGTGAGGTGTTTAGAGAACATACTTCAATTAAATAAAGTCTATGATTTGGTAGAATCGCCATTCCAAATGGGCCCAGCTTCGGAAAATGCTATTACTATGAACCTAAGAATTATAAAAATTAGAGTCCTGAATCTATTGTTTCTCCAAGAACATGTGGCCCACATGTTCTGAAAAATGCCAAGTCCTGGATCCTTCCCAGATTGCATGAATGGGAACCACTGTCGGAGGGCCTGGGACTTTGCATCTTAAATACACTCTCTGGTGACTGTGATACAATGTAATAAGTGAGAACGGGCCCCACGCCCATGACTGCTCAATTATTGGGTTTTTGCCACACACAAAGCTCCCTCGCCCTCTACCTTCTATCAGTCCAGAAAGACAGAAACAAAAAGACCAGTACAATCTAAACTGGTTTCAGCTAATAGCCAGTTTGGGATTAGAACCAAGTAATGGTAATCTCTTCTCTTAGTTTCAGTCCAAAGTTGTCCCTAAAAAGAGAACCATATCTGGGATGTAGTAGGAGAATGAGAAGAGAGGCCGAGTATTAGATGGGGCTAAATTTGGGGAAATAAATAGCCTAAAGCAATTCTTTTTTCACACTTGATCCTTGGAGGTAGGTGGTAAAAAGCTGAGAAACTGCTTGATTTGAAGGAACCTACCAAGAGAAGAGGGAAAGAAGGAAATCTCAAGGAACAGAGAAAGGGGGTTCCTATGACTGTACTGTACAGGGCACACCAGTTGGATTCAGCCTGTAGCTTCTGCGAAGGTTCTGTGGTTTCACTCTTAGAATTTTGTCACTTTTTTGTATTCAAACTAAGCTTTATGCAACTGAGAATACTTTCTTCCCCAGGTAAGCAAACTCAACATCAAAGGAGTTGATGTCCACATTTGTGGCAACATGGACAAAAGAAAAAAAAAAAAAATCCAAGAATCATTTTTATATGCAGGGGTGAGTTCTTTCCTCAATTATCCAGAAGGAATCCTAACACTCAACACAAAATGTGCCCATACAATCCTGTTGTTCTGGGTCCTGGTTTTTTAAAACTACATTTCATTCTACTGCCAAATGCAGACGCAAACTGCAGACAAAACATCCTACCACAAAACTAAATCTGAAAATGCCCAGAACCAACAAATCCACAATAAAGAGGCTAAACTCCAAACCCGAAATGGTAAATGTAATAACGCTGACCCTTTCCATGTGGTAAAAGATGAATCCAATTAATGTTACCTTAAAAAGAGTTTCAGTAACCCCTCTCTTTCCTGTTATAATTACCCATGCTGGGCCTCAAAAGCAGGCAGTTTGGTGGAGACATTTTCTGACCAATGTACTATGTCACCCTGTGTGAACTCTATGAACCAGGCGTTAGTGGGTTCCATAATCTGTCAAACATTTACAATTACAAGGGGATCAATAAAACTGGAATTGTCAAATGGGTACTTTCTAGATTGCTATGATTTGAAAATACCAAAAGGGGAAGGACGGGTAGAGGTAGTGACTCAGAAAAATGACATTCTCTTAAATCATGAGGCTGGAAAGGACCTTAAAGATTATCTAGTCACTCTCCCCTATCCTCCATTCCCTCCTCCAAAAAACTGAGTCGTCAATCCCATCATGATCAAGGGCAATTTCAACATATTCAAAGTCTAACCTCTCTGTTTAGCCCCTCATTAGCCAGAATTTCCCCCATGACACTTCAAAACCCCCCATTTCTAACTAGAACTGGACATACCTACAGCTGTTCTCGTATGACCTATCTGGCCTTGGATCAATTTACCCGGCTTCCTACCCCTCCATTTCCCTGGCCCATCAGCCGTGTTCAGTCTGAATGCTATGTATGGTCCACTTCCTGAGCTCCCCACACACCAGTCTGCTATGCATCTTTCTGCCCTTTAACACCCTACTTCTGATTAAACTCCAAACTGCTGTTCTGCTCCCATTCACGGCCTCCAGGGGTCCCAGGGAGAAAAAAGGACAAGATGAAGACGTCACTACTAATCAATGTATTCTAATCTCAGCAGAGCTCCCAACAGCAGCCACTTCTGCTGTGCTCTCTTTCATTTCACAGGGAATTTCTTCTAAGCCTCTAATCCTTTCAAATAAACTCCACAGCTTTTGCATCCATCATGGAGAAGTCAGTATCAGGCAAGAAGCTTCTTTAAATTCTGCCCTTTCCCTCCTACTCTCCCCTGCAGCCATCACTGAAATAACTGGGCCATTCTTTCACGGTATCTTCTCTGCCTTACCCACCACACACACACCCTAGACCACTCCTCTCAAACTTGGAAGCACTCTAGAATCACCAGATGGCTGCCCTGTTATGGGCTGAACTGTGTCCCCCAAAGATCCACACATTGAAGTCCCAAACCCTACCATCTCAAAATCTGCCTTTATTTGGACATAGGGTCTTTAAAGAGATAATTAAGTTAAAATGAGGTCATCAGGGTGGGTCCTAATCCAATACAACTAGTGTCCTTACAAGAAAAGGAAATTTGGACAGAGATATGTACAAACAGAGGAAAGATGTGAAGATACAGGGAAATGACCATCTACAAGTCAAGATGAGATGCCTCAGAAGAAACCAACCCTCCCACACTTTGATCTTAAACTTCTAGCTTCCACAATTGTAAGAAAAATTTCCATTGTTTAAGCCACCAGTCTGTGGTATTTTGTTATGGTGGCCCTAGCAAATGCATACACTTCCCATGCCCTCCTCACTCGCTCTTACTCCTCCATCTTGGTGAATGTTTGGTGATTCCACTATTACTCCTCATCCTCCTAAATATCTTTCACATCTGCCTCCTTCCCTCCAAACCCACTACCACTGCCTTAATTCAGACCCTCATCATCCCCCCTAGGATATGCCAGTCGCTTCCACCTACCACCATTTCTCCTGGCTGTGTGGAGAACCACCTTCCTGAAATAGCAGTCTAGCATGCTAATGCGGTCTTATGCCCTTCCACAGCTCCCACTGCCTCACGCCCAACCTCCTGGAGCACAGCATACGGTGTCTTCCTGCTACTTCCTGCTGCAGCTAAGCTCCAACACTTTGGCTCCACTCAGAACCTCCCTAACACATAATGCTGACCCATGCAATGGTCTGTGCACATTCACTTGCCTCAAGGAGGGGAATACCCTCCCTTGTCCAAACTCTATGCCTGGCAAACACCTACGTCATCCTTCTAGTCTCAGCCTCAGAATCACTTCTCAATGAAGTTTTTATGACCCTCCTCCCCACCCAGATTAATTACTACACTGTGCATTACATTGTGACCTTACTTTGGCAGGTGTCACAAACACAAATACCCAGAGGGCCAGCCAGGTATCATAAATCAATGAAGTATCTAGTGAAAACACATCTTAAATTTGCATGATACAGAAACCACGATGCACTAAAACCCAGTCATAATGACTCCTGGCTGTCTTACCTTTTAAAACCTTGTACTGAATAAACTGCATATGGAGCTACATTCCCTTAGCCCAGAGACAGACAGCTTTGCAAACTCTAGCCAAAGGCATAAAATGTCAGGGCCTTCATTTCTCTTCCTTCTACTCCCTCAAGTGAAAATACTACAGGACACGCCCATGGGTATTCCCATAGCATGAATACCTGTGGTTCATAGGCTGATCCATGTTCACGCTACCCTCCGCGGCACTAACAAAGCACACAGATACACACTTTACTAACTACAAGGAAAGGATGCAATTGTCGAGTTGTAGGACCTTGAACTGTTACTCATTTTTTATCAAAAGTATTTTGTGACAAATAACATTCACCGGCAGTATCTTAGAAGGTACCGAGTCCATTATTCCACAAGGAATGTGGAAGGTCTCTCTTTGGGCAGAGCCACACCAGCAAAGAGCTACTTGTCCAAGCCGTCTTGCTTTGACTCCCATAGGACTGCTTTTTCTGAGATAAGCTTTGGCATTATGTCATCGACCCATGTTGCGCAACATTATTTTTTTTTTAACTCCACTGTTACGTTCATTATAAAGATTGTGCTTGGAGACACTGTTAATTATACTAACATATCTAATGTTTCAAGAGCCATAGATAAAATCTTCTCTCCTCCCAGCGCCATAAAGAGTTACGCCCTCTGTTTTGTCCTTATCCTCACAGGCTGTCTGGATCATATAGCTGAATGTGTCCCCTCTTTGTATCAACTATTAGGAAGAATTGTGAAATGTGTGGTCCTTTTCTAATATATGGATAGGACCCTGAAGTGGACCCTGCATCTTGGTTTCTGCTTAAACTCATACTCTCTTTTTCTCTCTGCAGTTCCATCTCATGCTTGCTAATTTTCCTTATCGTCAGTAGGGAAATGCACAAGTAACTAACACCGTATTTTCATTTTGTTCCCACGGCTCCAGCTTGTCAGTTGTTTAAAGACAAGGCCTCTCTCTCACCCATTTTGTATCTCCAGAGTCTAATAAGCAATCATCTATTGTCAAATTGAATTATATCACATGTGATTACTTCCAGTTTTAGACAAAATGATAAACTACCAACTTCTTAAAGAAGGTCACAATTTCCCCAAAAGAATAAACATGGTCTATGTCCTCAATACCAATGGCATCTAGAAGGCATTATGGGGACGATTTTGAGGAAAACAAAGTAAACAAGTACAGGTATAAAAACTATATAATTTTTAATTATTTGCTATCCATGTTTAGAATATTTGTTCCATTTTCTTGTTCTTAACCAATTCTTTAACAGAAATATATTAACTAGGAATATTCCACAATCAGTTGATACAGTGAATGCAGTTAAAACCAAAATCTGTGCCCTCAAAAGGGTACAGGACCCAGGGGAACCTCGAGAAGCTCTTCTCTGTTAGGATACAAACTGCGGGGGAGTGAAAATATCACGACAAAGGAGAGAAGTAGATCCACCAGTGAGGTCAGATCAGTTCCACTCATTGTCATTCAGGACTGATTATTATGAAAACTTGTTGCTCTAACATTTTCCAAGTTCAACAAATCTATATTTATACAAATTTCAATCTTTAACTTGTTCTGAAATTCAGCTGGTAGCAGTGTGAAGTGTTCACTGTTTTTGGAAATCACATTAATCATTTCTCACCACTTAGTCATAAAAATCATCCTTAGTTTCTGAGGTAGTAAATTCTGTAACTAGGAATCTACTCCAAAGAACTCATCTGAAAAACAGAAAAAGCCTTGCATACAAGGTGCTCACTGGGGCGCCTGGGTGGCTTAGTCGGTTAAGCGTCCGGCTTTCGCTTAGGTCATGATCTCGCGGTTCGTGGGTTCGAGCCCCGCGTCGGGCTCTGTGCTGACTGCCAGCTCAGAGCCTGGGGCCTATTTCAGTCTGTGACTCCCTCTCTCTCTGACCCTCCTCTGCTCACGCTATCTCTCTCTCTCTCTCTCCTAGAAATAAATAAAAATATTAANAAAAAAAAAAAAAAAAAAAAAAACAAGGTGCTCACTGAAGTCAGAGGTAGAACTACTGAAGGAATTAAGGTCGCCTCTAATTACAATATACTATTAAGACAAAGGACAGCATATTCATTGTACCCGTTAGGATTCTGACCTTATAAAATGTACAAAGAGATTAGAAGGGAATATCTCATAAAAAGTTGACAATTCCTATCTCCAGGTGGGAACTATAGCTAGTTTTTTCTTTCTTTATAATTTTCTTTGATTTCTACAATGAACACATATTACTTATGTAATTTTAAAAGTTTTTTTTTAGAAGGGTGCCTGGGTAGATCAGTCTGTTAAGGGGCCAGCTCTGGATTCAGCTCAGGTCATGATCTCAAACTTCATGAGATAGAGAGTCCTGTGAGGGGTTCCATGCTGACAACATGGAGCCTGCTTGGGGTTCTCTCTCTCCCTCTCTCGCTGCCCCTCCCCTCCTCTCAAAATAATTTTTAAAAAAAGAGACACTTTAAAAAAAAAGAAAACGTTCAACAGAGGCACAAAAATAGATACATTGACCAAGAGAACAGATTACAGTCCCCAGAAATAAACCCATGCCTACACGGCCAATGAATCTACAACAAAGAAGGCAAGAATACACAATGGGGAAAAGAGAGTCTCTTCAACAAATAGTGTTGGGAAAACTGGACAGCTTCATGCCAAAGAATAAAACTGGACCACTTTCTTATACCATACACAAATTAAAGCCAAAATAAAGACCTAATGTGAGACCTGAAACCATAAAATTCCTAGAAGGAAACCTAGGCAGTAACTTCTTCAAAATCAGTCATAGAAACACTTTTCTAAATATGTCTCCTGAGGCAAGGGAAACAAAAGCAAAATTAAACTACTGGTACTACACCAAAATTAAAAGCTTTTTGCACAATGAAGGAAACAACAAAAGAAAAAGACAATCTACTGAATGGAAGAAGAGATTTACAAATGATATAACCAAAAAAGGGGTTAACATCAAAACTATATAAAGAACTTATACAACTCAACACCAAAAAAACAAATCCCACTTAAAAATAGGTAGAAGATACAGACATTTTTCCAAAGACTAAAGACAGCAAACAGACCCATGATCAACATCACTCATCATCAAGGTAATGCAAATCAAAACTACAAGGAGATATCAGGCACACCTGCCAGAATGGGCAAAATTAAGAACACAAGAAATAACAAGTGTTGGCAAGGCTCTGGGGAAAAAGGAATCCTTGTGCTCCATTGATAGGAGTGCAAACTGGTGTAGCCACTATGGAAAATGGTATGACATTCCTCAAAAAATTAAAAACTGAACTACAATACTATCCAGTAATTCTACTACTAGATATTTAACCAAAGAAAACAAAAACATGAATTAGAAAATATATATGCATCCCTATGTTTACTGCAGCATTATTTACAATAGCCAGGATATGAAAGCAACCCAAGTGCCCATACACAGACGAATGAATAAAGAAGATGTGGCTGTGCTGTACACACACACACACACACACACACACACACACACACACACGAATAGTTCTCAGCCATAAAATAGAATGAAATCTTGCCACTTGTAACAACATGATCAATCTAGAGGGAGTGATGCTAAGTGAAATAAGTCAGAGACAAATACCACATGATTTCACTTATCTGTGGAATTTAAGAAACTAAACAAAGAAAAAGAGAAAAAAAAAACAGACTCTTTAATATAGAGAACTAGTGGCTGCCAGAGGTGAGATGGTTGGGGGGATGGGTGAAATAGGTGAGGGGGATTAAAAGTACATTTATTATGATGAGCACTGAATACCATATAGAATTATTGAATCGTTATATTGCACACTTGAAACTAATATAACACTGTATGTTTATTATACTTGAATTATAAAATTAATTAACTTTTTTTTTTTTTTTAAAGAAAATGGTCAGTAGAAACAAAAACACATTTGTTAACTCTAGGTAGAAGTAGACCATAAAATAGACCATAGTGGAAACAGGCCATAAATTAACATGATTAAATGGAAAATGGGGAACTGCAAACATGAGTGAGTTTGTTATTTAAATATTGCCATAATGCAATGGTTTTATAATGTCTAGCTTCAGAAAAAAATTTTAAGCATTTTAGAGAATATTCTAATCGGTGTTTTTACATTAAGAAACATATTTTAGAAGGGTTGAACAGTTTTAAATACTTTAAGATATGTTTACTGAAAAATGTTTACTATCTGAGTTATTCTACTATCAAAATGGGACAAAAAAGGAAAGGATCTAGGTAAGTAAATAATTAGGTAAGTGCATTTTCCTTGTGTTAGATTAAGCCCCAAATAGTCCACAAATGTCTGTTATAACAATGGACATACTTTAAACTTTTTTCCAAAATTAATGGAATGTTAAGTATGCTTTACAGTAACTCTTACAGGAATATTTTTAGACACAAAACCTGAGCTGATCCTTGTTCCTAAGGAAGGTATTCAACAAGATCTCTAATTCCTGAATCAGATAAGAATTTGTGATTTGTGGTCCTCCACTCTGAGCTGGCCAAACGCTTGAAGAGTTGCCAAGACTGCATTTCCCAAGGTCACGGTGACAAAGCCTTACATGAGGGTTCACATTCCCTTGAACAAGCAGAGATGCTCAAACGATGCTCCCAATTCCGAAGACAAAATTCCTCCAGGGAGCTTTAGATTTCTGTCTACCCAACTCTTCTCTCAGAACCATCCAGAATGCCTCTCCTTAGAACACCAGGGTGCATGGGAACACTGTGTGCCTCTTCCTGGCTTTGACTGTGTTGAACTTAACCTAACTCCCTAACTCCAAACCCTTCTGATCCAGTCTATTTCTAGTACTAGCTCTGAGCAATACCTGTGCCTATAACCTGCCTGGACTTCAGCTCAATCCGGATCTCAAACACCAACTGCACACCCTACTCCTGCCTTGTCCCAGATCAGGAGCCCTGAGGTCCTGCCCAGGCTTCCATACGGTATCAGCTTAAGGAGAAAATATTCAACAGCAAATAAAGGAAAAGGAGCTGATGAATCAGCACCAGAACAAGTAAAATAGCCACAGCTACCTGGACTTCTTGAATAAATATTTATCATGAATGGGGAATTAGGGAAAGCTCAAGCAGAAAAAGCATACATCTTCTCTGTTTTTCCTCAAATATATTTTACTCGAAAATAAGAACAAGTGATATAAAGCACTACTAAGCGAAACAGAAGGACTTCAAATTATTTTGAAATTACAAAAAATGCACTTTAATCAACTGACTTAATACTTGTATAAGGAAAACAGAGTTGTCACGTACGTTTCATCTGTTTCACATAAAGCTCAATCTTTACCAAATATTCCTCAAACCTGGAATAGTCATTAAAACTAAATTAGTCCTCCATGTGATTCCTTAGCCCTTTAAATCTCCCTGAAATAACATCACTCACTGTCCAATGGGTTTTAGAAAATGTGGATTATATATAACTGAGATAGTGCACATTTCCCCCAAAGCGAACACTCAGCACATAAACCAAAGATAATAATTTTTCATCTTCATGGGCTCTCAAAGGTTAAAAAAAGAAATAGAATTTCAAGTGTGGGCAAACTGCAAACCAGGATGTTAAAGCCCTAAGGATCTGCTCAGTACGGTCCTAATCTTTGCCTACCCCTCCATGTTCATGTTCCCGGGAGAAGCTTCAGCTGGGTCGCAAAATGAGCCCTGCCTTACAATACACGTAAGGATGTAAATACCTGGAGTTCTCCCACACTTAGCTGGAGCCTGTCACACTAAATTAGCTCAATGGCAAGGGGTCATCAATTCTTTGAATATTAAGCAGCCAGAGCAAAGTGGCAAATAAGAAGTCCAGAGTCAGTTAATAAGAGAATGATTAGTGCGATAGATTCCAACAGACAGTGGACAATGTTACATTAGTTTCACCGTGTACAACACAGGGATTCAATTTCTCTGTAGGTTATAGGATATGCTCACAAGGGTGGATACTATCTGTCACTATACAATGCATTACAGTATCACTGACTGTATTTCCTAGGCTGTGACTTTCATCCCTGTGACTTACTCATTCCATAAGGGAAGCCTGTATCTCCCACTCCACTTCACCCATTGTGCCCATCCATCCACCCCCTTCCCTCTGACAACCGTCAATTTGTTCTCTGTATTATTTTTATGTTTTTAATGTTATGTATTATTGAGACAGAGAGAGACAGAGCATGACTGGGGAAGGGGCAGAGAGACAGGGAGACACAGAATCCGAAGCAGGCTCCAGGCTCGGAGCTGTCAGCACAGCTGACACGAACCGTGAGATCATGACCTAAGCCGAAGTCAGATGCTTAACTGAGCCGCCCAGGTGTCCCCTATTGTTTTCATTTTTCTTAAAAGTTTTTTAATGTTTATTTATTTTTGAGAGAGACAGAAAGAGAGCGAGCAGGAGAGGGGCAGAGAAAGAGGGAGACACAGAATCAGAAGCAGGCTCCAGGCTCTGAGCTGTCAGCACAGAGCTCAACACAGGACCTGAATCCACAAACCGTGACATCATGACCTGAGCCAAAGTGGGACACTTAACTGAGCCACCCAGGTGCCCCCAAGTTATCTATTTTAAGACAGGGACCTGATGACCTGGAAAGTGGGGGTACCATCAAAGGCCCCATGGACAGCAGTAGCAAGAAGGGGCACTTGCGGTAGCAAGAAGGGGCTCTTGCATCCTGATCTCCCATCTGTCTCATTTAGTTTCAAACTTTATGGATTTCCATTTGATTTTTTTAAACTCTTACATAGCTTTAAAAAAAGGTGAGGAGAGAACCCTAAAATACTACTATAGCAAAGTGAGTAAATAAATAAATAAATAAAATAAAATCCTAACAGCAATAATCCCTATTATTGAAAAAAATTACTGAGAAGCCATGAAACACTTACCCAATCTTCACTTACCAAAATTTAACTTCAGTGTTTCACATTCTTACAAATTATGCGTAGTTACCGAATTAGTAACAACACTATATAATAAAAGTATTTTTTAATCCAACCAAAACTACACTTACGTATCCATGCAGAGCTCTGTATAGTTCCTAATGCAGAACAAGCCTTCAATAAATACTATTCTTGTTTAGCAATACACAAAACTGCTATAATACAAAAACTGTTTCAACATAGATCTACACCTATCCCCCTAAAATATCCTTTCTATTCCCACTTGAATTTCAAGTGGCGGGGGATGAGGGGGAATCACAAGTGGGAAGTCCCACTAAGTATCACAAAATATTGCCAACTCACCCAACCAAAGGCCTGCTTTCCATCTGTCATTCATTTCTAGTACTCTATTTTGCTTCGATTACTCATTTCTTCTATGACTCCACAGTGTCATGTGCACACATCCCTCCTCAGCCTTGCAGAGTTAACCCCTTCTCATTCTGCAGATCTCATCAAGTGTCACTTCCCTAGGGGAATCCTGAATCACCCCAAAGTCAGTTAAGGTTCCCCATTTAAATACTTTTGAAACTCCCTGTTCTTTTTCCCTTCTAATATTCATATACAAAATGTTACGTGACCAATCCAGGTGACCCTTTAGTCAATATCCTCCTTCCCAGTAGACCCCATGCTTCATGCCTCCAGTGATAATGACTGCTTTATGCACCACTCTATCCCAGCTACTAGCCCAGGAGCTAGTATTGCATATAATAAAGACATCTTAAATTATGAATGACCCTAATTCCCCATAGAACAGCAACAGACCAGATCAGTGTTTGCAAAATTTCTGAGTTATGACTGGCACTTTTTAATGAAAATGAACAGACTACAACAGAAATTATAGGAACAAAAAGTATTATAGTTCGCTGTCTGTAGTTAAACTGCAAGAAACTTGTTTTATTCATGTATATGAGCATTGCAAACCTTGGGTCACGGACAAAACAAAAAGAAGATTGAAAGCCACTAAACCAGATTAATACAACTCCTCCCAATTTCCCATTAAAATGCTCAAGAAGGTGCACAAAATGGCAAATGTCAACAACAGGACTAGAGAGAGGGGAGAGGTGCCAAAATCAAGTCATTATATCCACCAAACTCTTTGAAAGACAGATAAGAAGCACATTCTTGGACCACATAAATCTGAAAGATGCACACTGCATCCTACTTCAACAAGACAGATGCTCTGGTGAATGTAGGAAACATCCTAAGTCGAACTCGGGAATGCAATGGCCAGATAAACATGAGGACATCCCCCCCACTACGTAGGAGACACCTTCCAGTCCAGCTAAAGCAAGAGGCCTACACGTCCCCAAGAGCTAACGAGGGTCAAAACAAACACATACAAAATACAGCAGCAAATTTTATTACAAAATAGAAGACAAAAATTTGAAGTCCATACTTACAATTTAGGAGGTAAAAGATATATAAATTTATGCAGAAATCGGGAAGGGGAAAGAAGGTAGGAAAAATTAAGGCATA
Organism: Hyaena hyaena; assembly: GCF_003009895.1. Lineage (NCBI taxonomy): Eukaryota > Metazoa > Chordata > Mammalia > Carnivora > Hyaenidae > Hyaena > Hyaena hyaena. Next base: position 5,392,591 of record NW_024080638.1, read on the forward strand.
CGAAATTCTTTGCTGCACAGAGAAGTGGGATCAAAAGTTATTTAGTTCTCTGACTTTGAGAACCAGAGAAACCCAGGTTTAGGAATGTTATTTGGAAAAACAGAGGCAATCACTAGTAAAACTGAAAACCATTTCAAAATACTATGGACGTACTGAAACAATATAGAGAAAAAGAAAATGAAGGCAGGAAGGATAATAATAGATTGAACCATACAAATTGCCATTTTAATAGGTCAACAGCAGTCAACTACCAAGAATTTCATATGACTGAAGCTATCAACAATGAAAATAATGGCAGTTGACACATTCAGTGTGACAACCATTTTTAAACCATTAATTCAGGATTTGTGTGTGTGTGTGTGTGTGTGTGTGTGTGTGTGTGTGTTGTTTCTTTACAAATAGAAGTCCATAGGCTTACAGACATGATGTAATTTATGTGAGCCCATGTGGCTAAATATTGGTGGGAAAAGGCAAGCCAGTACTTTTTACTCAAGGCTACAGTACCTTTTGTAACAAAGAAAAAACAGAGTATAAGAATTAACTTCAAGCAGGTTAGCTCTAATAATAAATGTAAAAGCAGTAAGTTTCCTATAAAATGTATGTTAAAACAGAATCCAATTAAATGTTGTTTATAGGCAAAAATACATTGCATAAAATGACACCAAACATTTAAAATCAAAAGGGTAAATGAAGTCTTCTCAAAGACAAAAAGAAAAGAGGACTGGCAACATTAGTTACAGGAAGAGAGGAGGATGTAGTTCCAAATGCACAGAGGGTTATTTTCCATTAATAAGCACATAATAAAGGCCCTGCAGGAACCTTCATTTAATATTATGCTAACACACAGAAAATGCTATCAAGAAATTAACAAAAGCCCATTTGTAAATAGAGACTAAAGGACAATTATCAGTCTATGACAGCTCAAGTACAGAATCAGGGCACAGAGAATGTGAATTATATTACAGTGGTTGAATTAATAACATATCTGTATATGTCACCCGGAGAAAACCCTGCTCTTTTCAAGCGTCATGACACAGAAACTCTCAACCAGAAAGAGAAACTATACAAACCCCACTTAGTTACCATGTTAAATAAACCAAAGTTTATGCAAAAGTTTACATGTATTCAATAAAGCAATAATCGGCCAAGTCATAGTGAACCACCAGTAGTGTTCCCATGAAGTCAAGTAAAGAATGTTTACTTTCCTGTATTGTTTTACATTTCTACAGCAATTTTTATTAGCAAAAAAAAAAAAGAAAAAAACAGAATTGAAGCTGGTTCCATTAAAAACACTGCTACTTTTAGGTTGAAAATTCCTCTTCCCTCAATGACCGACAAACTTTATACAAATACTGTTGATATTTCAAAAGTACTGACAATGAAGTACTACATATCAAAAATGCCAAAGTTAATCAGTCTCTACCCTTATGCAATTCCATCATTTAAGACAAGCGACCTAAATCCAATTCAAGAAGTGAGGCTCAAATTTTTGCCTATTTTCCTGATTTTCTTCCAATAAATTAGCCCTTCTTTTTCTTTGTCAACATCTCTTTCCTCTTCTATCCTCAGCTCCCAGTTTTACTAAACTAATTCAACTATCTTTCCAGCCTCAATATAGATACCACTTTCTTGCAGAAACTCTTCCCACTCTCCCAAAACTAGTCTCCCTGTTACACTCTTCCAGGATACCCTGCTTTTCTCGGAAATTCCCATCATGCTTGGAGTTACTTATTCATGGCCACCTCCTTCTGTACGGTACATCTCAGGTAGTCAAGACCATATTTTATGTATGATAACATGCTCAATAGATGGTAAATATATTAATAGTTAATTCAAAAAATGTCAGTTCAAAAAATTTTTATTCAGAAAGTCGGAGTTTTACTGCATGCAAGGCATTGCACTACACACTGGGAACATGGCAGTAACTATAATGGAAATTATATAAATTTGCCTCATTTAAAAAGTCAAAAGAAAATACAGTGGAGAAGAAAATATCAGGCAAGCCCAATAAATAGGAAAGGTCATACTATTTGAAATGTAGCAACTAGGGAAGGCCACGCTAAGAAGATGACATTGAGCTGAGACCAGAGAATGGAGAGAGCACAGCATACGGATATGAGGACCAGAGCACTCCAGGCAGAAGAGACTGTCCATGGCAAAGGCCTGAAACCACAGTCCACTGGGTAGATCAGCTCAACCACGGAGACTATTTAGAGAAAACCTAGAGCTCCGGGAGCATCAGCACCTAAAGATGGTAAAGAAGTGCACACCCTTGAAAGAGAGACAAGAAGCAAGCAGAGATAGAGATAATTAAACACAATACATATTAAACATTGTGAATACCACGGAGTCACTGGAAAATAAAAATGAAAGATGTTAATGGCAGGTAAACTTATGATACATGGCAGAAAATGCTACTGAATATTTGATAAGATCAAATATTTGAAAAACTGCAAGAAACTTTCCCAAAATGGAATAAGTTATTCTCTTTTTTTAAGATTTTTATTTTTGTAAATTTATTTGTTATTTTTTTACTTTATTTTTTGAGAGAGAGAGAGAGAGAGCACTCACAGGCACAGGAGGGGCAGAGAGAGAGAGAGAATCTCAAGTAGGTTCTACGCTCAGTACAGAACCCCCACACAGGGCTTGATCTCACAGGAGCGAGACCTGAGAAAAATCAAGAGCTGGACACTCAGCTGACCGAGCCACCCAGGCACCCTGAGATGAAAAAGTTATTCCTGAGCTGTAGACCTATGGATGAGTTTCCTCTACTGTCCAAATTCTAAAATGAGCATGCACTGTTTTTACTATCAAATGGAAACAAGTATAGTTTTAGAGAATCATAATGGCCTAGAAAGGAAACAACTAAGAACAAATTTATCTTTGTTCTCGCTCACGTGCAAGAAGCCATGTGAACATAATTATATAAAATGGAAATACGTTAATTGGAAAAGTTTGTTTGTTTGTTTGCCTTTTTAAACCAAGAAAACAGCAGAGTTACGCGTATCCTACTTTCACCTTAATTAGGCAACAGAAGCTTACATTTACTTGACCAGATTTTATAAATCCCCAGGACGAACCTGTTGGGAGTTTATCCTTCTGGTCTTTAAGCTACTGGGGTTCTCAGAATTTTCCTGAGTTTCTCAGCTGATCTTTTACTGCAGCAAAGACAGTAACAGGACTTTCACTGCTGCTATTCCCACAGTAAATTAAAATTATATTTTGCAATTCCTCTCAGCCCCCAAACCACCGCCCGTCTTCTAATTAGTTTCAGAACTGTCTTTTCCTTTCTGGAATTGATGGTTTCAGGAGTTTTTATGCACCCGGAGGAACATCAAGCTGGAGCTCCATCCTCTTTGTATCACCCCATCAAGAGAAGCCATGGTGAGTGTTCAATGAATGTTTGATAACCGAGAAGTCTACTTCAATCACCTACTAGAAAGAAAAATAGCCTAATGAATCAAAATACATCTTGTCCTTGTTAAAACATCAAATATATTGATGGGAGGAGGACCCCTTCCAAGGTATACATGTATCAAATCACACTATATACTTTAAATATCTTACCATTCCGTTTGTCAATTATGCCGCAATAAAGGATGGGGGAGGGGGTTATATCTTTAAAAAAAAACACCAAGAGGGGCGCCTGGGTGGCTTAGTCGGTTAAGCGTCCGACTTTCGCTTAGGTCATGATCTCGTGGTTCGTGGGTTCGAGCCCCGCGTCGGGCTCTGTGCTGACTGCCAGCTCAGACCCTGGAGCCTGTTTCAGTCTGTGACTCCCTCTCTCTCTGACCCTCCCCTGCTCATGCTGTCTCCCTCTCTCTCTCTCCTAGAAATAAATAAAACATTTAAAAAAAAAAAAAAAACACCAAGCATATATTACTCTTCTCACTCTAGAAATTCTCTTCAGCTTATCCCATAAATTTCACTGGTTACTACTGACTCTGACATGTAACAATCACCCCCCAATACTGCGAAGCTCTGACTTCTCAGCTAAGCTCCCAACTCAAATGTCCAACTACTCGCTGAAAATCTCTGCCTAAAACCAACATGCCTCGCTGGAAGAATCCTCATACTGTCATGCTCCATCTGCGAATGGCATCAACATGCCCTTTTGTTCTTTTTTTTAATGGTCCCCAATGGCTTTACACCCTTCTGTTGGCACTGCAAGGTTGTCCGAAAGCATACCACCTCTCTGCCACAAACCCTAACCTGTCACTCACACACAGTGCCCGGGGCTTCTGCTCTTCCCTGTGGAACGAGCGTCTCATCGAGGCCAGGATCCTGCTGCGACCCCCTCCTCCGCTTCAAGCCATCCTGGACGCTGTCTCCATCCTCAGATACACAGATGCACTTTGTTTAAATCACAGCTTAAAATATTTATCCCTGTCTACCTGATCTTAGGGATTAGTTTCCAGGGCTATGTTGATGAGCTACTTAAGATCAGGGACCATACTTTCTTGGGTGGGTGGGTGTGGGAGTGTGTGTCTGTGTGTATGTACACACACTCACGTGTGTGTTCTAGTGCCCTCAGCTGAGCGTGGGGACTTACCCACAGAAGGTGCATGCAACTGAATTGACGGGGTCTCAGATAAAGTGACCAGAGAACAGATTCTGCTGGATTTGCAAGCCGGTCATCCCGCCCTAGCCTCTGAACCTTTAGGTCTCTGTGTCTCCTCCAAGGACAGCAAGCAGTTCTGTGTGGAAGAACAATAAATACAGAGGAGCGCACAATGAATGCCTCATTTTCTTAACAGGACAATAACCCCTCTTCCAACAAATCACAGCCCAAGAGGGCCAAGCAGCCCCTTCACAAAAGGCGATTCTGTTTCAGCTGCGATGCTCCCTGAGCAAGAGCGTCACCATCTGATCACCAACTTGGAAGGGGGCACTCGCTGCATACTCGAGTGATGAAACCTGCCTGTCAGGAGCGACTCCACCTATCCTCTCTGTTTCAGTGTAGACCACGGGCCTACCACAGACGCCCTGTTTTCCACCTAACAAAAGGCCCTCAGATGCCGAACACGTGCTCCACAATGCCCCTCCCCCCCAACCCCCAAGACCCAGATGAGTCCTTGTGAGAATAACATTCTCTGCAAGGATAGTTCTTGTCTTGCTTGTCACGCAGCTGGAAATCGTTTTCTTGTTCCCTGTTCATAACAGCCAGACATTCATCTCTCTCTGACAGAAACTTCCCTGAGTAATAATACCATGTTTAGAGTCAAGAAGAGCCACACGTGCTTTGGGGACTTCAAACTTCTGAGCCTCACTGAGACTCTCTCGGAGGAACAGAGGCAGGAGCGAGTGTGTGCGCACATACACACGTACAAACAGCTATTTGGGTATATACAAACATACCTGCACACACAAAGATACATACATACACAAACATATTGGGAGCTTTGTACAAGCAACTCTCATGGAAGGCTCTGTAACAAATTGTTGACAAAGGAGCTACATCACATGGGTAAGGTTAAAGGAGCAGAGGGACGTTGCTGCATTTACTTTAAACACACCTATACCATCCGCATCATTCCAAAACCCAGTTCTTTTTATAAATGAAGGCAGCACCCTTCTTCTGGTTAGAACACTTCCTACTGTGTTTGTTCCCTCGCTGATTTAAATAAGTAAAATGCATTAACAACAAAGAACCATGATCACGTGACCTCAAAATAAGTCTGACTTCTGAATGAAGATTGGGATTATTCTAGGAAGTCATAAACTAAATCTAGAAACTCAAACAGGTTGGGTCAAAATCGAGAATATCCAAAATGAGAAGGAAAGAGGCCAAGGTTATAGATAAGGCATAGCTCCATCTGTCTCTAGACTTGACAGGAACAGGTAAATCTTGGCAAAACATCTCAAGTTTATAAAAAAATACCAGGCTCTACCTCTTTCTTCTCCCATTGATGAGGGAAAGCTAACTTACCTGAAGCCACTGAGACTCAAGTGGAAGAATAATTCAACAAACATGCTCGATATTTGAAGCATTTCAAAAGAACTTCCATTAAAATAACATGATTGAGAGGTGTCTGGGTGGCTTAGTCGGCTGAGTGTCCGACTTTGGCTCAGGTCATGATCTCGCAGTTGGAGAGTTTGAGCCCCACATCAGGGTCTGTGCTGACAGCTTGGAGCCTAGAGCCTGCTTGGGAGTCTGTGTCTCTCTCTGCCCCTCCCCAGCTTGCACATGCACTCGCTCTCTCGCTCTTTCTCTCTCTCAAAAATAAACAAACATTAAAAAAAAAATTTTAATGACATAATCGAACGCAAGCTCCCTGAACAGGAATCATGCATGTCTTATTTTCTATTTCCCAGTATATGGTAGGTATGCAACAAAAATCTACTGAATATGGAGCAAATAAATGAACAAACAAAAAATTAAGTTAAGGAACAAGTAAAATGAAAACTAGAATTAGCAAGCAGATAATGTCAGTTCCTATTCCTATTTTATAGATCTAAAAAGAGAGAAACCATGACTTACCCAACAACAGCAAATCTGTAAATTCAAAGCTTTGTGATTCCCTCTATCTTGATCCCTTTTTTCCTCTTTTGGGTTTCTTGATTTATCTCCTAGGGTCCTTCCAGATCCAAATGCTCCAGCAGCCTTCCCTGACCCTGACCACCACCACAAACACCCCTGACGATCGGGTGTCCCTGTCTGGTGTTCCCATAGTGCCATGGGTTTATCTCACTCCTCACACTTGCTACACTGAATTGCTTCTTACACTGAATCTGTTAACATGTCTGTACCTCCTGGAGGGTAGGAGTCCTATCCCGGCTCCCAGCACTGAGCACCTACCACAGTGCTTATTATATAACAGGCAGGCAATTAAGTGCTGCTAGTGTTGAACAGAACTGGTCTCCTCTGCCCCTGAATCATTTCTCCTTCCAAAGAGCCAAGAATATCCTTCTATTAGGGCAGAATTTCAGAATAAAGGCAGATTAGGGAGGGATTGGTCAAGGAGAACCACTTCAACATGGAGAAAGAAAACTGAGGGGCGCCTCGGTGGCTTAGTCAGTTAAGCGTCCGACTGTGGCTCAGGTCGTGATCTCCCAGTTCGTGGGTTCGAGCCCCACATCAGGCTCTGTGCTGACAGCTAGCTCAGAGCCTGGAGCCTGTTTCAGATTCTGTATCTCCCTCTCTCTCTGACCCTCCCCTGCTCAGGAGGTCTCTCTCTCTCTCTCAAAAATAAATAAAAACATTAAAAAATTTTTTAAAGAAAATTGAGGATAACATATTTACATCATATGAAATTTAGTCCATTGTTTTGATATTTAAGAAAATGGATAAAGGCAAACTTGCTACAAAGAAATGGTCCATAGTAGCACTCTCTGCATAGTGAGTCCTAACCCTTCAAAAGCACAGGCACCCATCATGGCCATCATGGAAATTTCCCTCCAAAGAGATCCATGACCAGGTGTTATTGGTCAAACTTTTTCTCTTTTAGAGAGAGAGGCTGGTTTTGAAGTTATTTTCCCTTATCTCCATATATATACAACAAACACAGCCTGATCCACCTCATTCAGGCTTGTACACGGTTTTTTTAGCTCTGGACTAAAGCTGAGAGTCTGCCCTGTCATTATAGCACTTTTTAAAAACAGTACGATAAAAATAAAATAAATTACAACCTGAATCCATGCACACAGTAAAACAGTCCTCTTTCATTTCTGAAAGAAATTTGAATTTTACGTGAACTTCAAGGTTAAAGTTTCCATCGCACAGATCAGATAACAGGAGCTAACATCAAAGCATTAAGATAATTTTCCTTGCCCCATTCCCAAAAGTCAGCAATAACAGAAACATGATTTTGAAACCGTACTAACCCTGCCGGGGGGCCGGGGAAAGGAGGGCAACCCAGGGCATTTAAATAAAATCACAGTCACCAACCACCCCTTCCCTCTTCCCTCCCTGAAAACCAAAGAAACAAAAAAAGTACTCTTCTAAGAAATGAAGTATACTAATCTTGGACTCCTTCAAATGAATGAATTAAACATGCCAAACTCAAGCTGCCTTACAAAAGGTAAAACAAACAGGTGGAGAATCATTCATTCAAATTCTATTCAAAGACAGTAAAAAAGCAGCTGACAAAATCTCCTTTTAGTAAGGCTCCTGGGCAGGCCAGCATCTCCAGACTCAAGGCAATTAGAAGACTTGCCCAAACCAGCTCCACCTTAGACACACAGCTGAAAAGCCACCCATCCCCACCTGCCAAACGAGGCTACTGTGGTGTGAGAAGAAATCCACAGAATGCCTGTCTCTCAAATGGATCCCATGGAGATTCTGCCTATCCAGAGAGGTAATGAACTAGACACCTTAGCTCTAGAGAGTCATGGGGAGACAAAAACGGATGATCAGACAAGGAGGTTCTCAAAGAAGTATCGTCTACACCATTAAGCTACTTCTACTGGAATTATATTTAAAGAATTTTCAAGACTTGTGTCAGGCTTCACTGTGGTACCCAGAGTGCCGCTCTCTCCCCCCCTTCCTCCTGTGTCATCACCTCTGACCCTTTACAACAGCGTTAGCCCATTTGGAAACTAGGAATAACTCTCTCTTCTGTGCTACAAATATTCAACCACTGTCGTTAAATACTATGTATAACATAAACAGGGTCAAGAATGTTGGTTGCCATTACAGTCATGTTTAAATTAGCATTAACTAGCAGGCCCTTCCCTAAACAAAACAAAATGCTTTCTTGGTCAGCTTGGTGCCTGGAGAGCAATTTTAAGTCACATGCTCAAAGGGCCTCCCAGCATCATTAATTTTTCCTAAATTAAATTTCTCGAAAGACACACTATCAGTTTGGCAGGACTATGGAGGAAGAAACTGTATATCGTTTACTCTATAATTTTTATATAATCTGGGTAAACTGGCAGCAGCACCCTGAAATTCACTAGCCATGAGTTACAACAAAATGGAAAGAAATAGAGGTGCCTGGATGGCTCAGTCGAGTAAGCGACCAACTCTTGATTTCAGCTCAGGTCATGATCTCAGTTTCATGGGTTCAATCCCCACATCAGGCTCTGCACTGGCAAGCATGGAGCCTGCTTGGAATTCTCTCTCACGCACTCTCTCTCTCTCTCTCTCTCTCTCTCTCTCTGTCTCTCTGTCCTTCCCCCATTTGTGCTGTCTGTGTCTCTCTCAAAATAAATAAATAAACTTTTTGTGAAAATGGAAAGGAATAAAAGCTCATCCCTTTGAAACACCCCACCCCTCACAATGCTCCAATAGGTGTCACTCACTGGATTCCTGCATTTAGAGGGCTTAATACTTAGCCCTTCCCATCCCCATGAGGCACAATTCTTAAAATAACATCCAAGGTTCTCCCCCCCAAACAACTTACCACCTGGTACCTTTCCAACCTTCATTACCCCAGACTCCAACTACATCTTCACTCTCTACCATTCATCTTTTAAGAGATGTATCATTTTCACCCTTCAAGGCCCTTCTGTGAAGGCTTCCCCAGAGTCAGAAGTTAGTCTTCCATTCTCTAGCATCCTAAAGGGATGCCACCTAGTCATACAATCCAGCTACTACATGTTGGAATTAGCTACATGTTTTTCCTCTGCACTGCAGCTCTTTCTAGCTCTTTCCATTTCATCACCTTTGTGTCTGCCACTATAGAAGGAATTCAGTCATTGCTTATTCAATTAAAATTTCCTCCTTTTTTCCCATCTTCCTAAGACATTCATAATAGTTCTCCATGAGATATTTCAATAATAATGCAATAGGGATGGGGGGGGGGGGGGGNTCCTAAGACATTCATAATAGTTCTCCATGAGATATTTCAAGGGGGGGGGGGGGGGGGGGGGGGGGGGGGGGAGACGGGGTAACAGGATATGTAAAAATAAGAAACCTAGTAGTATCATGCTCAGTTAACAAGGCCAGAGCGAACTTTCAGACTTTAAACCAACAGCTTATGTTCCCAGTTTTATTACATCACACTTCACTTTTAAAATAAATCATGTTCCTCAAGTGTGTACGAATATGGGTCCCAAAAACACTAAAGAAGAGGAAGACAAGCCACACATTAAGCAGACATTAAAATCTTGACCTCAAACCAAATTTCAAGTCTTGCTATTTGTTGAACCCTTGGGGCTTCCCAGGGAAAATGATACAGTGTATTCTGCCCAGATTGCAACTTTCCTTACTAAGCATTTGAAATAAGATTCTTGGCCCTAAAAATCACTAACTTCAGACTGAATGCCATCATGTATCAAAAAGACTTAGCAAGTGAGAGTTTTACTTTCTTTGAATTTTCCAATAAGTCTAACAGAACAGACTCAATCCTTGAAAAGTCTATGGTATAATTTTTAAAAATGGGGGCACCTGGGTGGCTGAGGCGGTTAAGCGTCCAACTTCGGCTCAGGTCATGATCTCATGGTTCATGGGTTCGAGCCCCGCATCGGGCTTTGTGCTGACAGCTAGCTCAGAGCCTACGGCCTGCTTCAGATTCTGTATCTCCCTCTCTCTCTGACCCTCCCCTGCTCATGCTGTCTCTCTCTCTCTCAAAAATAAATAAAACATTAAAAAAAATGTTAAAGAAAATGAAATTACCATTTGGTAAATATTAACTTCAAGCAAAACCAGGAGCTTCAAAATGCAAGTTGTTGAAAGGGCTACCCCGTAAGTTCCCCTCTATGAATTTTCCCCCCTCATTCACAGGGATACTGAGATCCTCGGGTGTCACAGTGTCACAGCACCGGGCTGCTGCTGATCTAGAAACAATGATGTAAATGGGCAGTCGGTCCGGCCGGACTACAGACATCACTGACCTTCACATCAGTTTTAAGGCTAAGCAGGTTCACTCACTTTAAAAGGATAATGGAAGGCTGACAGGGGGGCGGAGAGTATTGTGGATGCCCTTTTGGAGAAGGAAAGAAAAAACAAAGGAAAATCAACCCCCAGGTCAAGGCTCTTCCCTCTCCAAGCACCTCCAACTTGGAGGAGATTTTGTACCTTTTAGTCTTCTTGCCCTCTCACCTCCCTCCTGGAATAACTGATTCTACTTCCCTCTACTCTTTTCCTATGGTTCTAACACGGGATAAGCAACCACCAGTTTCTAATTACTTGGGGAGGCTGGAAAGAACAGCAACGATCATCATATCCTTCCATTTTCCAGATGAGGACTCCGAGATGAAGGACAAGCTGACCTGACTGGCTGAGGTGGGACCACGAGGGGACGCAGCTGCGAATGGGCTCAGAATGGGACAACCCACTCCTCCCGCCAGGCTCTTCATTCCGCGCCTGACTCTCAGCCACGCACGACCTCTTTTCCTCCTTACTTGGCTTCTTTATCCTCAAGTTAACTAGTGTCAAGAAAACGCAGCCTTAACATACTTACAATGTTAATTCACACTTTTTTGCATTTGGGGTAAATCTGCACACTCCTGCCCTGATTTAGAGACCCAAGGGGACAAACAACTAGATGGCAGAGTGTGTGTGTGTCAATGCAATTGAGTTGGGTCCAAATAGCCATAACTCCAGTCTACGCCCTTTTCCCTTCGGGCTTACTCTTCTTTTTTTTTTTATGTTTTTTATTTATTTCTGAGAGAGAGAGCAGGGGAGGGTCAGAGAGAAAGAGAGACACAGAATCTAAAGCAGGCTCCAGGCTCTAAGCTGTCAGCACAGAGCCCAACGTGGGGCTCGAACCCACGAATCGTGAGATCATGACCTGAGCCGAAGTCAGACGCTTAACTGACTGAGCCACCCAGGGCTTACTCTTCTTTTTGACAAGGGACTCGCTCCTTAGGAGAACTTGGGTTTGCTCATGTAGTCTCCCTTCAACCAGAATCTCAGGCTTTGACTCACAGACCGCTCGCTTCACAGTTAAGCTTACGCTGGGCAAACAACACTTATGGAAATACGTGGAAAAACACGGACTGTTAGAGCCTGAAGGAATAAAGGATTTTACTCTAATAGCTGCAGTTACATGTTTCCGATATTCAGGTTTGCAAATATGCATCTTCTCCAGTGAGAAACAACGCATTCATAGTGAAACTTTAACAAGCGAGCACTCAGTAAAAATCCACATTTACGAAAACTCCATAGATTTCAGCAAAGAAAAGAAAAGAAGAAGTCGCAGCGGAGAGCAACAATCTCAGGCCCCAGACTGAAGGCAGCAACAAGTCCTGGGCGCCGTCATCCCTTACATATCAAAGGCCAAATGGCAGCGAAGGGAAAAAAAAAAAAAAAAAGAATAAAATTTAAATCCATTCATAACAAGCTAGTCCTACGCAAACCAAACGAGCCTGTCGGTTTCAAAACCACCAACTCAAAGCCAGGTCCCTCCCTTGCCTTCAATATCCCAGTTACTTGCTAAGCGTGTTTGTTAGGCGGCTGGACAGAAACTAAGTTTAAAGTCCGCAGCCCGGGAGAGACTACGAAGTGGCCGGTGAGAAGCCAGCGGGGCGTGCGAGCCCCGGCGTCCGCGTCCACCTGGACCCGGCTTCGGGGTCCCTGCGAGACCCCCCTCCCCTGCAAGCCTCCTCGCGCTCCCACCCAGACCCAGGTAACCCGAGGCCACCTACGTGTCACTTGGGCGGGTCCGGGCCGCGGACGCTGCACAAAGCGCGGGCCCCGGGGCGCACTGACCTGGCCGGGGGACGCAAGGGCCGGCGGCCCGGACGGCTGCGGCAACTTCCCTCCCGGGGCTCGGGCAACTGGCCGGGGAGACCGGGGGAGCCTCGCCTCCTGCAGGCCGGCCCGCAAGCGCGCACGCCCACCCACAGCCGACACGGCGAGCGCGCGCGCGCGCGCACTCACACTCGCTCGCACACTCGCACGCACAGCCACAAAGCCCGGCCGCCCCGGGACGGCGCGAGCCGAGCGCGCCGTGTGGCGGCTCGGGCGACTCGGCGGCCGCTGGCTCGGCGCCCAGGGGGCGCCGTCCCCCGCGCCGCGCCCGCCCCTTTACCTGCGCCGGCCGCCGCCCCCGGGCTGGCTTCCCGCAGCGCGGTAGCTCCCCGCCGCCCGCGCCCGGCACGGGGCCGCCTCCTGCGCCCACCCCGCGGGGAAGCCGGGGAGGGCTCCGAGGCGCCGCGGCCCAGGCCGCCCGAGATCCGGGCCGCGCTGCAAAGCGGACGGGGGGGAGTAGCAGCCCGGGGAGCGCCAGCCGCGGGCTCGGGCCGACTGCTCGCGCTTTGGCGCGCTGGCCGGGGCGGCGGGGGAGGGGGCGCCGAGGGAGGGCCGAAGCTGCGGCGCGGACGCCGGCCTCCTCCCTTCCTCCGCCTTTCTTTCCTTTCTTTTCGCTCCACGTAGCACAAGTCAGCAGCTCCCGCGCCCCCGACTCCCTCCTCCTCGCTCCCCCTAGCTCGTTTCCCTCACCTGGGGTGACGCCCCCGGCCCCCCGCCCCCGGCGCTCCTTCCTCCCTCCCTCCCTGCCCTGCCCTGCCCCGAGGCGGGCCGGGGGCGGAGGGGCACCGAAGCCTCCCACCCCGACCTCAGCCGCCGCCCGCAGCACCGTGCTACCCACCCCCGGCGGGAGACCCGCGGCGCGGGCTCCGATGCTCACCCCTCGCGCGCTCACCTCAGCGCCCCCCAGCCTGCTGGCCTGGGTGGACTCCCCCACACGGTGCATTTTCATTTTGTCGCTCTACTCTTCCCACTTGAAAAGCTCCGCAAAACATCGGGGCCCGCAAAACCCCTGCAGTATGGCCTCTCTCTGGTAGCTCAGTTTCTAAACTTTGCAGGAGACACAAAGTTTCTCCCAGCACAGCCTGTAACTGGAGGCTGCAAAGAACCAAGGGCCGGCTTTTCTGCTAGAAAGGTGCACACGTTGCTGTTTCTGAGTTTTCGATGGACTAGGTCTGCAGACCAAAGCAAGCGTGACTGTGCTCCCCGAGGTCTCCAGAGCCAGGATTATACATTTCTCTTCCGCTTTCCCAGTGAAACTTTGCAAGTGCAAACTATCAGTTTTAGGAGCGTAATTACGGGCGGGGAATGCACACCTGGAGGTGTGGGCGGGAGCCGCGCTGGACTAGGTAAGGCCCGGGGATCGTTCTCAGGAAAGCGGCAGCCACAGAGGTTCGCTGTCAGGTCCTATAGACACGCCCGGTCCATCGGGGGCTTTCCAACCGCGCCACCCCCTACCCACCTCCACTTCCCACCCTTGGCTTCCCAGGATTTCCGGAGTTTCGGCAATTCTCTGCCTGTCGATCCGCGGCTAAAGCCGCCACACATCAAAAGTAGCTGTTTAGGGGTAAAAGCTGAGTGAGCTCTTGCCTGGAACAGTACTTAGGAGACCAAGAAAGCTAATAGGGCAGGGGACTCACTCGGCCCGGACGATGACTATCTCTGAGAATGAATCGCAGAACAGCGATGAGGGGGTGGGGGTGGGGGCTGCGCTGGTGGTAGTTACTCGGTAATCTCGGGCTTCTCAGAAAGAAGAGGTCCCTTTAAACCGCAGTGGGGCGGGGAGGAGACTTCTTGTAAGAGATGGAAACCTTTCAAGCTTCCAGTTAGGTATCCTTGGAAGAGAACCTGACCATCTCCTGCCCGTGACTGCTTATGACCTTGACTGTGTTCGACTTGTGGTTTTCAGAGGATGCTCAGGACCTGTCTGCTAGTCAATTGCTACCCGAAGCGGGTTCTTTTTAAACATAATCTATCAAATACCCGCCCCCCCCCCACACACACACCTTTTGTTTTTAATGTCTTTATTTTATTTTGAGAGACAGAGACAGAGAGCGAGCAGGGGAGGGGCAGAAAGAGAGGGAGACACAGAATCTGAAGCAGGCTCCAGACTCTGAGCTGTCAGCACAGAGCCCGACGCGGGGCTCGAACCCACCTACCGTGAGATCATGACCTGAGCCTAAGTCGGACACTTAACCAACTGAGCCACCCAGGCGCCCCACACACACCCTTTTTTTAAGATTTTTTTTTTTTAAGTAATCTCTACACTCAAGTGGGGATTGAACCTACAACCCCAGATCAAGAATCACAGGCTCCACCGACTGAGTCAGTCACCTCCGTTTTTAAAAAATCAACTTTGAACAATTCTTTCTCTCCTTTCCTACCAATTTGTGATTTATTTTACAATAATGCACTTAGAATGTGAAAAAATTAGAAATGTTAATGCATGCACAGTGCTAATGTGTTCACGTAGAGTGCAGAAATGCGTATACATACTCATATCTCACAAATGATGAGAGGTGTTGATCTTAAACTCTAAAAAATATTATATTGGACAAGTAGGACAATATCCACTATAAAATCTAATGCAAAGTATATATTGATAAGAAGAGAAGAATACATGCTCTAAAAGCTTTTGTTTTCAATCACAGCTCTACCCAACTCAGAAAATCACTTAGGTGAGGCACCTGGGTGGCTCAGTCGGTTAAGCTTCCGACTTCAGCTCAGGTCATGATCTTGCTGCTTGTGGGTTCCAGCCCCGTAGGGCTCTGCACTGACAGCTCGGAGCCTGGAGCCTGGAACCTGCTTTGGATTTTGTGCCTCTTCTCTCTTTCTGCCCCTCCCCCGCTCACGCTCTGTCTCTCTCTCTCTCTCTCTCTCTCTCTCTCTCTCAAAAATAAATAATAAACATTAAAAATATTTTAAAAAGAAAATCACTTAGCTAATTTTCCTGTCTCCTTACTACACACTTTTTATTCACTACTAGGTTTCTCATTGCCAAAACTTTACTATCATCTAGTGAAAAGAATATTTTATATTTTTAAAGTATTAGCTTTATCAGTAAACATTATTAGATTACTTAATTTTTAAATTATTGCAATGTCTAGCCCCTCCTTTAATCAAAAGCAAAGTGCAAATGAGTTCCTTGCCTACCACTCAGCTTGAATATTTTCAAGTACGTTGATTTTTATCTCTTACCATCTTAAGGAATATTGCTGCTTCTGCCTTGATTATATATTAACTGCCTTAACTACTCTGGTCCTTTCTAACATCAGATGGGGAATTCTGTCCACACCAAGACCCATGTATTCAAGAGTTCTAAGTTATTTGCTGTACAACTTTTTATTTCCTCTTTATATGGTCTACTGTGGCCTAACATGAAACAGAGAACAAAATTCAAGGTCAGCCTAGACAGACCAGTCTTTCTGACAAGTGTGGACCTGTCAGAATGAAATTGCTCTACAGCCAGCTTTAGGACAAGCACTTTCAGATCAAATGTAGGTTGCATGCCCAGTGTAAAAGGAGAGAGGAAATGAAATCCAAGGCAGAATTGAGATCAGCACAGAGATTAATTCTTCAAAACTAGTACTGTGTTCCAAATAAGCCAGTTTGCTCACCTGTAAAATGGGATAATAATACCAGTATGCTCTATTTTATTGGGTTCCAAGTTGTCTATATCAAAGTAAGATAATAAATATATTTGAACCGGCTTCTTAAAACATTAAAATGGATGATGTTGTTTCAATAGAGATGAAGGATACCTTGAAATACTTTCTTCAATGGTTTTTACCTGTATATGGCTCTCTTGCCATCAGGCTATTCCCTTTCTTGGATAGTCATCCAAATACTTTCTGCCTTAACCTTTCTCTCTTATTCCCTGCCAAGCAGTGTTTCTCTGGATTTGTTTCTTCAAATGACTTCAGCAGAGCCAAAGACTCAAAGACAGCTGGTGCTGT
The DNA here is from genome assembly GCF_003009895.1 of Hyaena hyaena. Classification (NCBI taxonomy): domain Eukaryota; kingdom Metazoa; phylum Chordata; class Mammalia; order Carnivora; family Hyaenidae; genus Hyaena; species Hyaena hyaena. The sequence continues at coordinate 5,409,181 of NW_024080638.1, forward strand.
CAAATGTGAGAAAACAATATTTTCAACAAAATGAAGAGAATCATAATGAGGAATATTTCCAGTATAGTTTACATTAATATCTTAAAGAATATTATAGACTTCGTTAGGTTACTGATGTTATCTAGCGAGTGGTCCAAGGGCTATAATTTACGAAGCGTTTAGGAAGGAAAAATTGGCTGTCGCTGCTTTTGGCTCTATGATTTGTTCAGAAGGGTTTGCTGGTCACGCCAGTTCTCTGCCTCCCCATGTTCCCTTCTGTCTGGCAAAGAGCCTTTGAAATTTTCTACAAGACAGTAATCAAAACTATCAACAAAAAGATCTGTTGGAAACTTTCCCTCCCATCTATTAATGTAGATACTGACTCAAAAAATATATTTTGGTGAAACAATACCCTGAGAGAATGCAGCCTGCTTGGGAAAGTTTCTCAGGTGCCTCCAGGGCATAGGTTTCTTCCTTCTTAAAATGGGGTATTTGTGCCTTTCTGGTGTTTTTCCTTTGGCTAGAAAGAAAGCATTCTCCTTAGGAAACCTTTCTATTTTATTTTTTATTTATTTCTGAGAGAGAGATAGAGACAGCATGAGCAGGGGAGGGTCAGAGAGAGAGGGAGACACAGAATCTGAAACAGGCTCCAGGCTCTGACCTGTCAGCACAGAGCCCAACGCGGGGCTCGAACCCACGAACCGTGAGATCATGACCTGAGCCGAAGTAGGCCGCCCAACCAACTGAGCCACCCAGGCACCCTGAAACCTTTCTATTTTAAAAGGCCAGTAGCAGAGGTGGGTGAGGCAACCCAAGTTAGGACAAAATAAAATAAAATAAAAACTAACACTCTTGAGGGTAGAAGTAGCATCAGGAGCCCCCAGGAATGGGAAGTAGAAGTTGGGATTGTGCAGGTAGCAGCCATCTATGAGGACACCCCTTCAACAAAATGAAAAGCCTCAATGGAGATCTCTGTGCTCACCTGCTTCTTATCACACATTTCTGCACAAATCATCTGGGTAGTCCGAAGTAGATCAAGGACAAACAAATCCTTACCTGAAGTCTTCCTCACCCAAATACAAAGGCTTTGATAGAAAACAAACGGAGAAAAAGAAGAAAATGAAGAAGAAAAATATATGTGTATGTGTTACATGTATACTTTCAGAGCTAACAATAGATTATATACAAATAATAGAAAGGATCATAAAACCAAACTAGGTAAATTGCTAGTAAAACTGACAGTGGAGAAAAAAAGAGAAAAACAAGAGGCTGACTGAGATTATGATGATAGTTTCAGTAGAATTTTAATACTAAGACTTCTGAGCATTAGAAGCTTCGCTAAAATAAATATTTTTAGTAAAATATAAATTACAGAAATTATTGATTAAAAAATTCTTAAATATGAATAGAGGGATGCCTGGGTGGCTCAATCAGTTAAGCATCTTCCTTCAACTCAGGTCATCACCTTGAGGTCTGTGAGTTCCAGCCCAGGGTTCCGCTCTGTGCTGACAGCTCAGAGCCTGGAGCCTACTTTACATTCTGTGTCTCCCTCTCTCTCTGCTCCTCCCCTGCTCTCTTTCTCTCTCAAAAATAAATAAACATTAAATAAATAAAATAAAACATAAATATATTTATAATAATTAAATAAACTGAATTACCATTTCTAAATCTACCTATAAAAAAGCTCGAAGATTTAGTGGGAAAGGTTTATGAAATCTTTACAGACAATCTCTATACAAATGGTTTCAATGAATACAAAATGAAGGAAAGCATCTCAGTGATCTTATGAGCTAATAAAATCTTGATACCCAAGTCAGAAAAGAACATAGAAAGGAAAATTATTAGCCAATCTTGAAAGGCATTAATAAATGTTATTCTTACATATATTACCCAACCCAGCTCAGCATGTGTTTTAAAAATGTACTACGTAAGCACATCAGATCGATATCCTAATGTAAGGATGATTAGAAAATATAAAGTAATTTACACTCATTTTTTTTAATTCTTAGCAAACTAGTAAAGGAAACATAATAAAGAGTTACTACCAACAACCTAATTCTAGAAACATTATTCTTCATTTTAATTCATCAAACATTTTTATATTAAAGTTAAGAACAAAGCAAGGATAGCTCTCCCATTTTACCATTTCTACTCAACATTGTACTGAAGCTTCTTGCCAATACCACACACACACACACACACACACACACACACACACGGGAGGAGAGAGAAATTAGAAGCTACAAGGGTTAGAAAACAAGAAATTTATAGATGATGTCATTGCCTACTAAGAAATTCAAGCCAATCTAATAAACTAATAGGACAAATAAGAGAGTTTAGCAACATTACTGAATAAAAGGTCAATATACAAAGAAGCCACAGCCCATTAGAGATTATAAATTCTTAAAGGTCTCATAATAGCATTAAATCTTTATTGTGACTTGAATAAAAAGTCATAAAATGGTTTGGTATCTATAGAGAAAAATACAAAACTTGATTGAAACAGAAAAAGGCCTAAATAAATGAAGAGATAAGGTCATGTTCATGGACGAGAAGACTCCATGACCACAGTGCAATCTACTCCATATTGTAATAGGGTTTTGCATAGACCTTGACAAAGTGATTCTAAAATTCATCTGGAATTAGAAGAGGCCAAGAATAACCAAGACAGTTCTGAAGAAGCATAGGGAGGGGAAATTTTCCCTTCAGATATCAAAAACGTCACCAGTTGTTATAATGTGGTATTGGTGTAGTGATTGGCAAATAATCTAATGAACAAGAAAAGCAAGTTCAGAAACAGAACCACATAGACCTGCGAGGCCTATTATCTCACCCAATAATCTAGTGAAAGAGAATAGTAGGTTCAGAAATAGAACCATTCATACAAATGACGTAAGTCAATGCAAATTAGTAAATCAAAGGTATTCTGTTTAGTTAATGATGCTGAGATAATTAGCACACTATATATCTTTTAAATGGAATCCCCACCTCACACTGTGAACAAAAATAAGTTCTTAATGATTTTAAAAGCAAAACAAAACCTTGTATTTTTAGACCATCTTCCTCATTTCAGAGCAGAGAAGAATTTCTTACACAAGGTACAAAAGCACAAATCATAGTCTGCTCCTTTCTTTCAAAAAACAATATGACTGATTCTAATATGCTGGATTCTTGTGAGTTCTGGTGGTTGACATGATATCTGCCTCAAGCCCTGGAATGAGTATTCCAAGGAATGCAAACAGTACTGGGCCACCTTTTGCAAAAGTGGAGCAGGGAGTTTTCCTAAGTTGTGTGTATTTTGTCGCTTCTATTGTTTTGACCTCATTACCTACTATACCTTCGAGAACAAGGTAAAAATAGCAGTACTAGTGGTACAGGAACGTCTGAAACATTTTTGGATTTGATCCCTTTCAGAACCTAATCAAAGCTATGAACTGCTCTACAGATAAATGTAGAGAATACCTATTGTAGCAGAGGCCTCTGACTACAATAACCTTTCTTGCCTTCTTGGGTACCAGCTAGACTAGATTTCCCAGACTCTCTTATAGGTAGTTGAGGCCATGTAGCTAAGTTCTCTCCAGTAGAATCTGAGCATAAGTAACGTCTGCCCAGTCTAGGACTACCTATAAAATTCTCTCACATGTGCTTCATTATGGTCTCTGTCCCTTTTGGTTGCCTGGGACAGCGATGCCCACACCAACTTTGGAAACCATGGGTTGAAGATGACAGGCAGCCAAAAGTCCTGACGCCTTAGCGTCCATATGAAAGAGAGTCTATCTACTGATGTGAACACCCTCTATGGACTTTTACCCAAAAAAGAAATTTTGTGTTCTTTCAACCAATAAATTTTGGGAATCTATCAGTTACCTTGGCCTACCAAATATATACACTCACACATATTTTGACTGTAAGCTCAGGGGTTCAATGACACCTAAGTTGTGGACTGTTCTAAGAAAAAACAAAATTCTGATATACTGCCTTCTGGAATGGGCATTCATCAAAAGTAGGCAAGTTAGAGATGTTATGCCTTTGCACAAACTTTGCTTCTTTAGGCCCTGATCACATTTAACTGAATGGCTCTGCTGACATATACTCTGCCAGAAGCAGAGACAGGGCAAATTCCAAAGGTTTAAAAAAATGGACATGAATGCAAGATGGGTCAGCGACATCAGGAACAAACTCCTGATATATACAAAAATATAGTGAACCTCCAAAACATGCTAAACAAAAGATGGCACACACAAAACAGTGTATATTCTCTGATTTCATTTCTGTGAAGTTCTAGAATAGACAAAACTAATTTATAATGTTAGAAATAGAACAATGATTGCCTAGGGAATAGAAATTGACCGAATTCCTTAGGTGAAGGAAATGTCCTATATCTTGCTTTGCTTTGTGTGGTGGTAACACTGGTGTATATAATTGGCCAGACTCACTGAACTGAACGTTTAAGATTGCTATAGCTCATTGTTTGTAAATTATGCCTAAATAACATGTTTTTAAATGCAAGTGAAACTATTTGGATCTATCCATACATTAATATTCCTGGGGCACCTAGGTGGCTCAGTCGATTAAGCATCTGACTTCAACCCAGGACATGATCTCGTGGTTCTTGAGTTCGAGCCCCGCGTCAGCTCTGTGCTGACAGCTCAGAGCCTGGAGCCTGCTTTGGATTCTGTGTCTCCCGCTCTCTCTGCCCCTCTCCCACTCACACTCTGTCTCTCTCTGTCTCAGAAGTAAATAATAAACATTAAAAAAATTCCTAAAAAAATACATGAAATAATGCTCAGCCAGCACACCCTTTGGGAGCTACTGTTGTGATTACATATAGACACTACTACACCTAAGAGCAGAAAATGACTGTACTCCTATGTAAAACCAAGAACACAACAAACATATCCTGAGAAAAATTATAATAAGTCAATAGATTATTTCTAGGTATAAATCCTATGATTTTCTGCAGCTAGTATTCTAATTCTATGTAACCATAAAACATTTCTATAATCAATAGTATATAATTTCTTCTGCTCTTAGTGGGATACACTAATTATATGACAGGACTACATTTTAAGATTTTTATTGATATTTTCTTATCCCTGTGTTTCCACTCTCCTCTCTCATTGTTGAATAGTCATATGCTCTGTGCTCATTGCCCTGGGAAGTGTGTGGCAAAACAGAGAACAAAAGAGCCAAAAATATTTGCAGAAGGCCTAAGCTCTTAGGATCAAAGGATTTACAGGGTAGAGTAGTATGTATGGACCTGAAAGAAAAAGAATACTCTTGCAGCAGAAGAACAACCAAGAAAGCTTTGTGTATCCCAAGAACGGAAGGCACTTCTGCCCTTCTTCCTACCAATTGATCCAAGCAAGACCCTGGAGAAGAAAAGACTTCAAGGTGTGTTTAGGTAGATGGGACCTAAAACAGCTTAGTAACATATGCTCATGTCTCATGGGTGGCATGGCAACAGGGAACTTAGACGAAGGAAGTCTTTGAGGCAAGCTCTAGGGACCAATGATAGATGAGCCCTTCCAACATACGGACATTATACAAAACTCTGAAAGGATGACCAAGCTGGATAGGTGTGTCTAATTAACTCCCTAAGAATGGATAAAAACCCCGAAAGAACTGAGCACATGTTTTCCCACCAACTCAGAGGAATGGGAGATCTAGAGTAAGAATTTAATCAGAAATATAGAAAAATATTCCTGGGATATCTAAGTTCATTGACTGAGACTCAATGGTTTGCTAGAGGTGCCAGAACAAATTACTACAGACTGGGTGGCTTAAAGAACAGAAATGTATTATTCCACTGATCTGGAGGCCAGAAGTCCAAGATCAAAGTGCGGGTGGAGCTGTTTCTTCTGAGGTCTCTTTTCCTAGGCTTGCAGATGACAGTTTTTTCCATACGTCTTCACTTGGTCTCCTCTCAGTCAGTGTGTGTGTCCTAATCCCCTTATGAGGACGCCAGTCCCATGGGACCAGTACCCACCCATATGAATCTCATTTCATCAATATTATCTCTTTAAAGGCCCCATCTCCGAACACAGTCACACCCTGAGGTACCATGGGTTAATACTTCTACTTACAAATTTGGGAGAGACACAGTTCAGCCCATAACACCTACTAAAGTTGGAGCTCTTATTTATGACTGCTAAGAACCCTTTGCCACCTCATGCAGGCACCATGGAAAGATTATAAACCTTAGAATAGGAACCAATTTGTATAGAAGATGTAGCCACAGCCTTGGGACGATTAGTATGCAGACAAGAGGTAACCTTGCAGAAGTCACTGCTAATTTGCACAATATGGATGAGCCATAAGGAGTTTGAAACAGTAACAGAACACTTTAAAACTCTTGGGAAGATGCAATATGATCAGCAGGAAGAAAGAAATAGCAACTGAGCCTTCATAGAATTTTCTGATGAGGCTAACTTATCTCTAATATCCAAGAAAGTATCTAGAACAATATACATGAAACTTATCTTTAAAACCCATTTCTGGGACTTTAAGTTTCTAAAAGATTAACAACAACCACCATAACTGGATTTCTTCCCAGAGAGAGACTGGCATTGACTTGTAGAAATTTAGACCTAGAGAGCATGGATCTGACCCATTAAGGATAGGTTTTAGCAAGTGTAAATTACATTTAGTATCATAATCTATTCCAAGATGAACTTGAATGAACATGATCCTCCCACTTCCATAATTCCTCCAACTGGTAAAGGAGAGGAAAGGGGTAGAATTCCCATACTTCTCCACCAGAAGGAATGCTGAGCCAGCATCAACAGCACAATAGACACATGAATGAAGTGGCCACCAGCACAGAGAGGGAGTCTATGCGTGGATACAACAGTACAGACTCCCACTTACCAAAGCTCACCCCTCTGATGCTGCTTCTAAATGTCCAAACCATCAGCCACAGATACCTATTCAAAGCCCCAGGCATGGACATAAGCATGGGCGAACTCTGAGCTCCTAGTATGGACTATTTCTTGAGGACACCAACTTGTAACTTAGTGGCATGTTGACTAGGTTGAGCCTCTTCCATGCTAGAAGGGCTTGTGGTTCATTTTCACAGGAATAGACATCTATCTTGGATATAGCATCACTTTTTTTTGCCCTAAGGACCTCAACCAGCATCACTATCCAGGGGTTATGGAATGCCAGATCCACAGGTGTGGAATCCCACACAACATTCCACCAAAGCATTTAATTTACAATGAAGGAGGTGCATTGTGTGCTCTCATCACAAATCATCCCACCCAGAAGCTTCCTGTGGAGGGATGGAATGCCTGCTGAAGAACACAGCTGAAGTACCAACTTGGAGACAGTACCCTGCAAGGATGGGGAACTATCTATCAGGATGCAGTGTATGCATTGGATCAGAGACCTTTATGTGATGCTTTGCCAGCAACAGGAAAAATACACAGGTCCCAGAAGTTAAAGGGTAGAATAGGAAGTGACCCCACTCACCATCACTCTCAATGACTCACTGCAGGACTTTATCTTTCTCTCCATACAATAGCGGAATCTGGAATCTAGAAGGTAGAGGTTCTGTACTCTTACCAGGGTTAAAAGTCTTACAGCAAAAGTCCTGTTGAACTACAAGCTATGGTTCTGTCGAGGCAGTTTGGGGTCCTTGTGTCTAGAGACCAGCAGACAACAAGTCACATCTATGAATGGACAAATATAGCAGCTAAAGAAGGATGTGGTTACCAAGAACACAGACCCCTGAGAAACGAGGGTTTGAGTCATACCATGAGGTAAGCTACTAAGTGTGGCAAAGAGGTTAGCTGACTGTGAGGGGAATTTAGGATGTATGAGGGGTGGGGAGCAGAGGTTTAGGGGAACAGTTAAGTACCAGTTGTGGCCCTGAGACAAACTTCAACGATAAGGGTTATAGTTTGCACTGACCTCACTCTTGTGAGTTTATCTTCAGGAAGAGAGGCCCACCAGATACCTGCTACCTCAACAAGTTTGCAGAAGTGGATCCACGTAGAGAGTGCACTATGGCTGACATGATGATGTGTCATTCAGATCTGTTTCAAGAAGGAACTCCTTGACCACCTGTAAAGATAACCCATGGCGTTTAGTACTTTCGGCGTCCTCTGTAGCTTTTGAGGTGAGGTCACATTCTTCCTGGGGCATCCCTTCAGCCAACAGAGAAGCAAAATGAGAGCCAAGAGTAAGCTCTTCTCATGGTGGACCGTGGCCAATGACTGAGCAAGGGGGTGACACAAGGGCCTAGTCATTTCTATCCAATTTGGGACTTCCCTAATGGTCCATCTTTGTTCCCAAGATCCATATCAGGCCTGCAAAAATTTGGTTGCTTCTATATCATGGTCTGATGGCTCCCTTTGTCCCATCCTGCTTCTCTACCTCTTCCTTTCATAGATGTTACTCCCAAGTAAACCCTTGCACTCCTAACTCAGCCCCAGTCTCTACTTCCCAGAGAACTCAACCTCCAACAAATATGTTCCACAATTACCGTCTTTTTAAAATTATGTTACTACTTATCTTTAAACAATTGCCATGTAATAGTCACTTTGTTGAGATTTTCAAATTGTTTGAAATGGAATTGTTAGGGTATTTACCCGTTTGCTTATCCAGTACTGTAAATTAATATTTTATTTTTTTGATGATTTGCTTTGTTAATGTTTTTTGGTTTTTTTGTTTTTTGTTTTTTGTTTTTTTTTTTTTACTTTTGACACGCATTCAAATAGATCTAGGATCTGTTTATCAATGCTTTTCATTTTCTAGTGGGTATCTCATTAACTGTTTTGTTTATGGTGAAATCCTTCCTACTGACTTCTTTGGGTTTATTTTGTAATTCTCTTTAGTTTCTGGTTCTCAATGCTTAATTAATTCATATTATTCTTTCCTTTAAATAATAATTTTGAAATGCTTTCAACTTGGTCCATAACTCAGTCATTTGGATTAATTTTTACATTTCTCAACAAGGCTTTACAGGTAGTATATATTATAATCTTTGCATGTCTTTGGTTGTTTTCTGTTCTCTTCCAAAAAAGAAAAATATGGAGTCTGGGTGGCTCAGTTGGTTAACCATCCAATTCTTGATTTCAGCTCAGGTCATGATCTCATGGTTCCTGGGATCAAGCCCTGCATTAGGCTCTACACTGACAGCCTGGAGCCTGCTTGGGAGTCTCTCTCTCCCTCTCTCTCTCTCTGCCCTTCCCCCACTTGTGTGCACTGTCTCTCAAAATAAATAAATAAACTCTTTTTTAAAGTTTTGATAAAGAAAAACAGAACTACAGTGTAGCCTAGAAACCCTTTCAAATCTACAAAAATAGGTCTTTATGTAATAGGTTTACAAATAGGCTTGCAAACCTTTATAAAGTAGGTTCAGGAAAGTTTTCTTCTACTACATAGTTAACTGTTGCCTTTGCTTAGTTTTTTTCTGTCTCCTTCAGGAACAGCCTTATCCACATTTTGGCTCTTTGTTCTCTATTCTCCATTCACTTACTCTCTTATCATTTTTACCTCTTTGCCTTTTCTGCCTCCATCCTAGGAGAGCTTATAATGTGAGAAATCCACATTATTGATCCTATTATCCATAGCATTTTTTCTCTTTAATCACTCCAATATAGATTTTATTGTCATTGAAATTTAAACTTTCTTGCACATTTCCCTTTCGTCTTCCACCTTCTTTTTCATCTCATCTAATCATCATTTTAAAAAAACTGTCATGCTGTTAATATTTTATATCAATCTGCCTTTTTCATAATGCACCTCTTCCCATTTCTTAAAAACCTATCTTTTTATACTCTATTAAATGTGATTTTCTAACTCAGTATCTAGCACTTAGTAAATACTTGTCAGATTAATTAAGTTTAAGTGAATGAATGAACCTTTGACTGTAGAGCAAGTTCCATAGCAAAGGGGAAGAGGATATGCCAACAAAATTGACAGTTCAATCAAATAAAAGTGTTTTCAAGTCTTATTCAGAATCAGTTTTTAAGGTACAGGAAGAGAATTATTTAGTAGTTAATTTAAATCTGTTTAGAAGAGATAGCTGATTATCAAGATTATATCCAGCCTATGTAACAACTCACCTTTACTTTATTTTATTTTTTTAATGCAAACTTATTGTCAAGTTAGCTAACATATAGACTATACAATGTGCTCTTGGTTTTGGGGGTAGATTCCTATGATTCATTGCTTACATACAATACCCAGTGCTCACCCCATCAGGTGCCCTCCTCCATGCCCATCACCCATTTTCCCCTCTCCCCCAACCCCCTATCAACCCTCAGTTTGTTCTCTATATTTAAGAATCTCTTATGGTTTGCCCCCCTCTCTGTTTGGAACTATTTTTCCCCTTCCCTCCCCCTCTGGTCTTCTGTTAAGTTTCTCAAGTTCTACATATGAGTGAAAACATATGATCTCTGTCTTTCTCTGACTGACTTATTTCATTTAACATGATACCCTCATTCCATCCACATTGTTGCAAATGGCAGGATTTCATTCTTTCTCATTGCCATATAGTACTCCATTGTGTATATAAACCACATCTTCTTTATCCATTCGTCAGTTGATGGACATTTGGGCTCTTTCCATAAATGTGGCTATTGTTGAAAGTGCTGCTATAAACATTGGGGTACATGCACCCTTTTGAATCAGCACTCCTGTATCCCTTGGATAAATTCCTAGTAGTGCTATTGCTGGCTCATAGAGTAATTCTATTTTTAATTTTTTGAGGAACCTCCACACTGTTTTCCAGAGCAGCTGTACCAGTTTGCATTCCACCAAAAATACAAGAGAGTTCCCCTCTCTCTGCATCCTCACCAACATCTGTTGTTTCCTAAATTGTTAAATTTAGCCACTCTGACCAGTGTGAGGTGGTATCTCAGTGTGGTTTGATTTGTATTTCCCTGATGATGAGTGATGTTGAGCATCTTTTCGTGTGTCTGTTGGCAATTTGGATGCCTTCTTTGGAAAAGTGTCTACTCATGTCTTCTGCCGATTTCTTCACTGAATTATTTGTTTTTGGGGTGTTGAGTTTGTTAAGCTCTTTATAGACTTTGGATACTAACCCTTTATCTGTCATTTGCAAATAACTTCTCCCATTTTGCCGGTTGCCTTTTAGTTTTGTTGATTGTTTCCTTTGCAGTGCAAAAGCTTTTTATCTTGATGAGGTCCCAATAGTTCATTTTTGCTTTTATTTCCCTTGCCTTCAGAGACTTGTCAAGTAAGAAGTTGCTGCGGCTGAGGTCAAAGAGGTTTTTGCCTGTTTTCTCCTCTAGGGTTTTGATGGCTTCCTGTCTCACATTTAGGTCTTTCATCCATTTTGAGTTTATTTTTGTGTATGATGTGAGAACGTGGTTCAGTTTCATTCTTCTGCATATTGCTGTCCAGCTCTCCCAGCACCATTTGCTAAAGAGTCAGTCTTTTTTTCATTGGATACTCTTTCCTGTTTTGTCAAAGATTAGTTGGCCATACATTTGTGGGTCCATTTCTGGGTTCTCTGTTCTATTCCATTGGTCTATGTGAAGGTACCTCTTTTTAAAAATTGCCTTGGATGGGGCGCCTGGGTGGCTTAGTCGGTTAAGCGTCCGACTTTCGCTTAGGTCATGATCTCGCGGTTCGTGGGTTCGAGCCCCGCATCGGGCTCTGTGCTGACTGCCAGCTCAGAGCCTGGAGCCTGTTTCAGTCTGTGACTCCCTCTCTCTCTGACCCTCCCCTGCTCACGCTGTCTCTCTCTCTCAAAGAAAAAAAAAATTGCCTTGGAGAAAATTTATTTCTGGGATGTTGAAATCTGCCCATTCTCTTATGCTTTACAAATAGATTTGCAGCTCCTTCTTCCTGTGTTCTCTTGGGGAAAAAAAAGTTTGAATTTGAAACATTAACAGTGAAACAGTTAAAAAAAAAAAAAAAAAAAAAACCTCTTCTGGTAATATTAACCAGCCACAAATGGCCAGGGTAAACTTCCTTCATGAAAGCTTCTTGCCTAGAAGTGGGATTGGGCCATTATGTCTGCACAATAACCACCCCTGCAAACAACATATGAATGCCAGATGGTTGGAGCTGTTCCATTAAGAAACTGATGTTTTCATTGTTTGGAATTTGATTTTGTAGCTTTCTCCATATAGTGATTTGATTGCAGCATTTAGAAGCCTTGAGAGTTTTCCCATAAATTATTCCACCCCTTGACTATGAAACTAAGGAAGGCTTATTAGCCTGTTTTTCCATTAGTGTGTCATTCCCACTTTCTTGCTCAGATGTGGATAATTTAGGCAGGATTCATAAAAAGAAAATGTGGATTTTGCTTTGCTTATTCTCTTCAAGGGACGTGCTACCGAATAACACTTCCCTCAGTTTGTTCCTCGAATACTGATATGATGAAGATTCTTAAAAACTTAAATAATAATAGCACACAAAGCTCTTGCTGTGCACTTCCATGGCTCTTACATCACTTGTTCAGTTTGAACTACTCTATACATTTAATACATATTAAGTAGTATAAATACCACATCAACTCTGGGAAGTCAATATTATTATTATTGCTACTTTATAATAAAGAAACTGAGGAATAGTGAAGTTGAGTAACTTACCTAAGGACAAAAAGGCAGTGGTAGAAGTAGGATGTCAACCTAGGGGGAGAAGTCTGAGTCTGTGTTCTTGACCACCCATCTCACACTACATGAAGCCCCAGCTAACTTAGCTTGTCCCAAGAGAACAATGAGAAAACTAGATTCCCTCCTCCCTACTTAGTCCTCATTAATGTGAACAGGGTCTTGCTATGATTGTGGCAAATGTCTTATCTATTACAAACCTTAGAGAACATGCATTGTGTATAACTACCTATCAATAGGACCAAACAAAGCTGTAGCTTGGAGACCTTTTATTCTGTTTAAGAAATAAAGGAGATTTTCTTTCCTGAAATCCTTCACAAATTACTCTTGGTATAAATACTGTAGTCTTGGTGTCCCCCCATTGTCTTAAAAGTGGGTCATGATTTTTTTTAAAGCAATTCACTTGCGTTAGAAATAAAGTACAGCATGAAGTTACAGGAATGCAAGCAGGCTGGGGCGCCTGAGTGGCTCAGTTGGTTGAGCAGCCGACTTCAGCTCAGGTCATGATCTCACGGTTTGTGGGTTCGAGCCCTGCATTGGGCTCTGTGCTGACAGCTAGCTCAGAGCCTGAAGCCTGCTTTGGATTCTGTATCTCCCTCTCTCTCTGACCCTCCCCTGCTCACCCTGTCTCTCTCCCTCTCTCTCTCTCAGAAATAAAACATTAAAAAAATTTTAAATAATAAACATTAAAATTTTTTAAAAAAAGGAACGAAAGTGGGCTATAAAATCAAAACTACAAGAAATTACAATTGCAGGATGGCAATTACTGTGATATAACGCATGATATAACTCGTGATAGGTCCTAGTGAGAAAGCATACGCCCGCCTCCAAGGTGAATGGGCATGGAGACATGAGAACAACAAACATTTGGAGTATGTCACTGTAAGAGGATGACTTAGGGAAACCAAGTAGTTTAAAGGGCTGTAGAAAATATCTTTGCTCAGAGGAAAGTATTTGAAAGTCATCCTAAGACTAGTTCTCATTCATCAATTCCATAGGCAAATGGATGGGGTATTGGGCATCTGCTGTTTTGTTGCCCCACCATCCATGCTCCCTTCTGCTAACAACACCCTGATATTCCTTTCTACTATTTTGTGTTGACTTAACCTTTTCCTATGATGTGGTCCCGGCCATTGAAAGCGTTCAATTCCACAGTCACATTGAACAATTCAAAGATGAGACAGTGATCTTATCAAAGTCAATGATGTACAATCTTGGGTAATTTTGCTTAAGCTGGTGAGAAAGGAGTACATTCTCTTTTCCTGCTATCAGTGGAACTCTGAGACTAAATGTCTAAAATGTCGAAGGCCACGATGAATGGGAACTTACCAAAGGAGTAAGCCAAAACTCAGCAAAGTAGCATACAGAGACATAGAGGGGGTGAGACCATATCCTGAAGACATCATTTGAACCCCTGGATCAAGGTATACCTATGGTCTGTCCTTCAAACTTTTAACTTATGTAAGCCAATAAATTCTAATCTTTATTTAAGTTTTTCTGAGCTACTCAAGGAGTTCTGACAGAAGGAAAGAACTAAGAGTCCCTGGCCCCTTTGGCGAGAGTTTGCTTTGTGTTCCTTTGTAAGGGGAAACAATAGAGCACTTGGAGAAGGCTCTGGGGAAAAATAAAAAGGCTGGGATTTAAAGATATCTTTGAGCAGGGCTAATCTTTTAGGGTATTAAAAGACAGGATCTAGATTGCCCTTTTTTGAAAGGCAAAGAAAATGTTTTGTACTTTCACACAGAATCCTTGGGGATAAAGTTGAAAGGAAATAATGTCAACAGGTAATAACTGAAAGGTTCCATTTGTGTTATTGTGACAGATTTCAGAGACTTGCCTTTTAGCCAGTAACCCACAAATGATGCTTTGTGCCTTGGGGAAAAAACATTGACCTGGGTTTCCATTCTTTTCAAGACATCTGCTCCCTGTACAGTGGTTAGAATGGTGTGGCCAACTACTAGTGGTCATCAGAAACCCTTACTTTTCTCATTCCCTAAATAATAGAATTTTAGGTGGGCACATGGATGTTCAGCTGGTCCACTTCTAAGCCAACTTTGCAGCCAGATGTGATCATGTGATTAGTTTTCACCAATAAAAGTGGAAGAGTATGAGTGGAAGAAATGGGTGCAATTTCTAAATCATTTGCTTAAAGGGAACTTGCTTGACCTCTATCTTCTAGCTTGATTCAATTTCAAGTAGTTAGCAAGGACAGCACCCCAGGGACTGGAGAAACAACAAGATGAAAGAAAAAATGTCCTTGAATGACTAACTGAAGACAGGCAGCGCCCACCAACCTGGACCCATCACCACTAGACTGTTACTTGACGGGGAAATAAATTCCTACATATGTAAGCCCCTGTATTTTGGAGTTCTCTTTTTTTATATAGCAGCTTAGCACCTATTCTAATATCCCTGTTTTCTGAATCCTTCACCATTTCCTTCTCCACTTTTTCATAACAGATAATTTCCATTCCATAGTGTCTCCTTACTCATGCTCCATCTGGCCAGGGTCTTCTAATGTCTCTTCAGTCTTGATAAATTGTTGCAGCCATCACCTTACAGCTTTGTCCTCTAACAACAAAGCTGAAACTTTTATCAAACAATATTGAGAAAACAGCTCTGCTTAAATATTAAGAGGGAAGCCCCTCAACTATTAAAACTTCATTTTAATTCATTTCTAAGACTTGACTGCTGCGATTTTGTGAGGGATGTGTCTGTGTTACTCTTTTTTTTTTTTAATTTTTTTTTATGTTTTATTTATTTCTAGGATAGAGAGAGAGAGAGAGAGAGAGAGAGAGAGAGAGAGACAGCGTGAGCAGGGGAGGGTCAGAGAGAGAGGGAGTCACAGACTGAAACAGGCTCCAGGCTCCGAGCCGGCAGTCAGCACAGAGCCCGTCGCGGGGCTCGAACCCACGAACCGCGAGATCATGACCTAAGCGAAAGTCGGACGCTTAACCGACTAAGCCACCCAGGCGCCCCTGGGTCATTCTTAATCATGAGGAGGACATCACTCACTCTGCTAATGACTTTCACGAATATTTCAGAACAAAAAAATCCTATACCTCTCCCTATAATTTTAAGTGCATCAAAGAGAGTAAAAAAAGTTGTGACATTTTTTTCCCATAAAATATATAACGCTGTTCTATTTTCTCACCTTCAAAAGTATGTGTGGTTTGATGATTAAGACCCCATTCATCTTCCCCCAAACATCAGACAGTATGATTGTCACAGGTGTACCTCGGTCCAGGGACCCTCTGCCGCTGAGAGAGATCTCATGAGGATGGAACTGCATCTCTGAGAGCATGAGGCTGGCAGACACTTGAAAGCACGCCTTTCATGTGACTTGGTTGCTATCTCAATTTCTGTTCTCTCTGTGTCTTCCTGTTTCTCCTACTATCAACTAATTCATCGCCTTTCATTATAAGTCATATTTAAGTGAAATGTTTCCTGCTTCTTTATTTTTTTTCCTTAGTTCATTGTCAAGTTGGTTTCCATATAACAACCAGTGCTCATCCCCACAAGTGCCCTCCTCCATGTCCATCACGCCCCTTTGCCTCTCCCCCACCCCCATCAACCCTGTTTGTTCTCAGCATTCAAGAGTCTCTCATGGTTTGCCTCCCTCCTGCTCCCCCACTGTTTCCCCCCTTGTCCTCCCCCATGGTCCTCCGTTAAGTTCCTCCTGATCCACCTATACGTGCAAACATATGGTATCTGTTTTCTTTGCCTAATTTCACTCAGTATAACACCCTCAAGTTCCATCCATGTTGCTACAAATGGCCAGATGTCATTCTTTCTCATTGCCAGGTGGTATTCCGTTGTGTAGATAAACCACATCTTCTTGATCCATTCATCTGTTGATGGACACTTAGGCTCTTTCCATGTCTTAGCTATTGTGGAGAGTGCTGCTATGAACATGGGGGTACATGTGCCCCTATGCATCAGCACTCCTGTATCCCTTGGGTAAATTCCTAGCAGTGCCGTTGCTGGGTCATAGGGGAGTTCTACTGTTAATTTTTTGAGGAACCTCCACACTGTTTTCCAGAGGGGCTGTACCAGTTTACATTCCCACCAACAGTGTAGGAGGGTGCCCGTTTCTCCACACCCTCGCCAGCATCTAGAGTCTCCTGATTTGTTCATTTTAGCCACTCAGACAGGCATGAGGTGGTATCTCAGAGAGGTTATGATATGAATTTCCCTGATGATGAGGGATGCTGAGCATTGTTTCATGTGTCTGTTGGCCATCTGGATGTCCTCTTTGGAGCAGTGTCAGTTCATGTCTTCTGCCCATTTCTTCACCGAATTATTTGTTTTTTGGGTGTGGAGCTTGGTGAGGTCCTTATAGATTTTGGATACTAGCCCTTTATCTGCCAGCCTGCTTCAGATTCTGTGTCTCCCTCTCTCTCTGTCCTTCCCTGCTCTCACTCTGTGTCTGTCTCTCTAAAAAATAAACATTTAAAAAATTAATATAAATAAATAATAAATAATAAAACTCATGGATAACATTACTAAGATCGGAATAAGTACTATTCAGGGAAAAAAATGAGATTAAGAAGGACTGTTCATATGAATAGGCGTTATAATTTATCAAAAGATGTAGCAATGAAACTTGTGTTCAAAGAATATTGCTTTATCTAATGCAAAAATTATTAGAAGCACAGGGAGGTTTTCATACAGTAAAAGAAAGTACAAATCAATGGGCTTATAAATATAGATGAAAATATTCTGAAAGCAACATTATAAGACAGATGGCAATAGCATAAGATTTCAAAATAACTACATGAAATTACTTCTAGGAGTTTCAAAGTGATTTGTAATTTCAGTTATAAGTCATCCCCAAATGAGGTCAAAGCAGAAAAACAGGAATCTTAACAAATGCAGAAAAGTCCCACTTTAGGACTTGGGGACGCAGCCATGAAAAAAACATAGCTCTCCCTCAAGGAGCTGACATTCCAGCAGGAGACAGAAAATCAGCCAAATAAACAAATTACCCATCAGGTAGCAGTAAGAGCTGGAAAGAAGATGAGAGAAAAGTGAACACACAGTTATTAGGGGAGCACTTGTTGAGATAGAATGGTCAGGAAAGATCTATTGGAAAGATGGCATTTGACAGAGACCTGAGGAAGGCAGACAAGGAGGTGAGAAAGGGGTGGAGGTGAGCACTCCAGGTAAAAGGAAGGTAAGTGCAACTGTCCCCAGATGGTACCTTCTCCCCTTATTCTAGAAGGGGATTATGTACCACTTTAAAAAGCCTACAAATAAAAACAAGCAACACTTTTTTTAAAAATGATCAACTGGGTAAATATTTGTAAAATATGAAAAGTATTTTAATGTGGTTTGCCTTTTTTGAGCACCCATCTAATTTGGAAGACTGTCAGGGGTAATTAGGACTGTTAACAGCAGGAATTTAAGAGTAAGAAAACAGTAAATGTTCAGCTCCTGACTGTCAAACGGCTTTGCTCAGAAAGAAAAGGATTTTCTAAATTCTTTGAGCTCTCACTTAATTGCTAACTTGATCACAGAGGTCCACTGTGAGTGTAACACAGAGAACTTGGGAAGCAAACGCCCTGCCCAGAGGAAGGAGTTTAAAGCCTGTCCTTGGCTTCACAGGAGAGCTTGGAGAAAAAGAATAGATACCATAAAGTCAGGTGCCAGTGATCTCATTTTTGACCTCCTAGTGTAGAAGTCAGTAAAAAAAAAACAAAAACAAAACCAAAAAACCATGTAGGAAAAACATCATGGACACTGAGGACCCTGGAGCTAGTGGACTGCTTCCCAGGGTCTAGGGGAGCCCTATCAATACTTGGCTTATTCGCTGTTCAACTCGCTGTGTGCGAGCTATCAGGAAGCACGGGCACAGGGAGGTGGCTGGAAAGATGGCTTCCCACACCAGTTCATGCCACAGAGGGGAAGTAGACATTCCCATGTCGGATCTAGTGTGGATACGGAGTGGGTTGGCAGGCCGGTGAGCATCTGCTGTTGAAATAAAGAGTCCGCGGTGGCGGGGATTTAGTACCTCGCTTCGTGTCAGGTGCTAGGGTGCACACGGGGAATTCAAGGTCTTTGTAGCCAACAGAGCCCCCTCCAGAATGCAGGCAACACCTCACCAGTCACTTTAAGGCTCATGTTTTCATTTTCTCTATGGTTTTATGGATATTTTAGGGAGGCCTTCAGTGAGTCTGCTTCAGGGAGCAGAAGCCTCGATATTGGCACGGCAAAAAACAGACTGGAATGGCTTTAGCAATCCCACCCTACCACCAATAATCTCTATTCCCCTTTATTCTTTGAGATGAACAGTTAACTTTCTCAATCTTACGTAGACGGGCTTCCATCCAACAGTATGGCTCCCTCCAACTCCCTCATGCACAGAAATTTTGTAATCAGCAGTGGCAAACCAAATACCATTTTGAACTCTCAACTCTTAAACTGGACACTTGAACTTTGAAGGTTTGGAGCTGTCTCTTCTGAGGCAGGGAATAACAGGCTTCCATCTTTCTATTGGCAATTTTAGATCCTATCTCTTCTGGATCCCATTTCCTTTCTATTACTTTAAAATTCCATCTTCCTCTCTAACAAAAGGCAGGCTCCTCAGCAGAACTTCTGGGAATAAGGGCAATAAATGTAATCGGTCATTTATTTCTGACAGTACTTTCTTATGACGTCCTTATTGTGCAAGAAGTATTTCAAAGAGAAACATTGGGACATACGACTGACCAAGTAATCAAGGAACTTAGCCACAAGTTTTGGCTAATTTAATTAACACAACTTGGTCATCGTCTATTTCTTCTCCTTTTCCTGTCTTGTATTTCATGTAAATAGGCAAATCTGGACGCTGTAAGCTAAAAATAATCTTTGTAACTACTCACCCCATCTTTTAAAGCCCCTGCTCTTGTATCTGATTAGTGTTACTTATGTTTCACTCATTACTCACTTCCCTGACCATGATCCTTCTGAAATGTTCATTCTTCTTACTGCTTCTGCGGCTTTATTATGTCCATATAGCCCATCTTCACAGTGTCTGCGGGCCCTGATCCCTGAGAAGAACTGCCCTTCAACATTTTTGCTAGCTTTCAACATTATGGCTCTTCAGTCGCTTCTTGTTAAAATGCAGATTCCTGGGCCTCTGACAAATCACAAACTGTCAGCAAGTCTTGGGATTCTTCATTTTAAAAGCTTTCTGGGGTGCCTGGGTGGCTCACTCTGTTAAATGTACAACTCTTGATTTTGGTTCAGGTCATGATCTCATATTTGTGAGATGGAGTCCTGAGTCAAGCCCAGGGATTGAGTCTGTGCTGAGAATGGAGCCCACTTAAGATTCTCTCCCCCGCTCTCCCTCTGCCCCTCCCCCCACCCCCCTATCCCCCCACCCCACCCCCGCTCACTCTGTGCTCTCTCAATAAATAAATAAATAGTTTTTCAAAAAGCTTTCTAGATGATTGTGATGCACACTAGACCTTAGGAAGTAAAAAAAAAAAAAAAAGATCAGACTTTCAGCCCTCTCAATTCTTAATTTTTTGTCTCCTTTCCTTTCTCCTTTAATTTTCCTTCTTTGGAACTTAGTCTCCCTCCTGGTTTTTAGTCTCCCTCCTTCTCCTCTTTCTTCATCCCTTCTTTCTCATCCCCTCTCTGTCTCTCTCTCTCTCCTAGGCTACCCCGCTTTGCTTTGGCATCTAAGTGTATCATGGCAGTAGCTGAACAATACAAGTATCTGATCCTCTTTACCGAAAAAGAGGAAAGGAAAAGAAAAAGAAAGGGAAGGAGAGGGGAGCGGAAGAGAGGAGGGAGGAGAACAAAGGGGAGGGGAGAGGAGGGATGGGGAGGAAAAAAAAAACCAAGTTGGGCAAGAGCTGCTGGGCTGAAATCTCCCTTGAGCTTTGGACACGTAGACTACAAGCTACAGAATGGTAAGGAGCCAGGAAATCCAAAAGTAAGCACAGCTGGGATCCATAAAGTCCCCTCCCTCTTTGATTTGGGGAGAGACATTAAAACAGCTGACTATCGCTCCTGTGTTTCTTTCTATCATAGGGAATGTGGGACAAGTAGATACTTAAAATCAGACATTGTCCTGCATTCGTCATCCTTTAGCACAATTTCACTAATTATTTTTCAAGAGACTTTCCATCCTATGGGCCTTATATAAAAAGACTTCATTCTTCCATATGCTTTTAGAGTTCTGTGTTAGTAGAATGTGAAAAAAAAAAACTCTTCAAAACCTGTTGCCTGCAGAAGAGTAATACAGGCAGTCTGTGGTTGTTGTTTTATTAAAAACAAAAGCTAGAAGAAAACTGTTTAGAAATTTACTGCTTTTTATCGCGATCAGTGTCACTAAAGAGTTGCATATTCATTAAATTATGGCTAATAAAAGTGTATTTAAACTATATGTATTCTCAGAGTCTGTAATTTAAAGGAAATTTGTAGTAACTTTTTTTTTCTTTTGGTCAAATAATGACTTCTTTTTGCTATGCAAATATTCATCTCCTTTTGCATATTAAGGTTGGTGAAAAATCCATTTTCCTTAAAGTGGAGGCATTTCTGTCTCTGTGAGTTCTTTGCTCTAAATGTTGGGAGAAACACAAATGCTAGACCCATGCTGATCTTGAGTAAGAAATGTTGATTATATGTGAGTTAACTGGTTAGTAGAATTGTCTCAGATGACAAGGCTTTGTGTCCAGGAATTAGAAAAGTTCTTTCACTTGCAAAAAAAGATCCATTTTATCATCGTCGGTTGCTTTTTAAAATGACAAATTCTGTTTTATTTGCAAACGTTGACCAAGAGACCAATTTGATTTGCAGAATTTAAGTAATTTATAGGCAGATAGCTTTCCTAGAGATAGGAAGGTGGGGGGAAAGGATCAGCAGCGCCCACTGAAAATTATCTTCCAAATACCGCCTCTAAGTCTGGACTTCACATCAAGATCTGGCAGACACAGTACTGAAATTGTCAGCTCACTTGGAATAACCACAGCCTGCTGTCAGTCAGAGGTTTTCGCCATAGAATTAATGCACATTCCTCCCTTACACAGCAATCTCCCTTTAATCCTTATTCTTCTCACTTGCTTTTATAATAACTTGATTAATTGACACCTCTACCTCCCTCTGCCGTACAAATTCACAGCAGGAAATATATGTCCAGGGAATCCAATGCTGGTGGGGGGAGGGAGGAAAGAAAAGTAGGCTTTGAGAAAAAAGAAGTGAGGAAAGAAGGCGCCAACCCCTGAATGGCTTCAATATGCCCATCCCAAATCTGATAAACATCTCTTTCATATTAAATATTGGCTGGAAGTACTTTTACATAAAGGAAAAAGAAGAACTTTTTTTTTTTTTTTTAAATGGCTTTGAAAGGTGAGCACCAGATCAAAGTGGTCAGAATCAGAGTTTCTTGACTGGAATTCCCCCAACACAGATGGAAAACCCATTTAAAAAAAAAAAAATCAAACTTATTCACAAATAAAAATAAGCCACTAGATTTTAAGAGCTCTGGCCTGTGTTATGTGGAACATTAGGAACCAATTAAATGGCTCTCCCCTTCTTGTTTATACTAAATAATACGGTCTTTTCCCTTCTCTGATTATACCAACTCCATGTCCCTGTGGCAGGGTCTGCTCTTTCATTTCCATTAAACCTCTTTCTCCATAGCACGTAAGAATTGGGAAAACCCTGCATTTTATTGTGCTCAGGAAAAATAGCTAGGCATCTATCTTATACCCTGTAGTATTCTTTTGCCCCCAAAAGACAGCTGACAGTTGCTTAATGGCTGGATGCATTTGTATATTGAATCAACAATATCCAACCGTTGACAATGATTCTGTTTTTCATTTGCTTAAACTTTTCACCTCCTCCTAAGCTTATAATGGAACATATTCTTCATGTTCTGCTTTTAGTTTTCCTTTTTTAGGCTCGTGCACATGGTTCAGTTCTGAGAGGATAGAGAGGTAGGCTTAGTGCCTTATTGTGAAATATGGACTCTAAAATGACATCAATTCTTCCAGTTACTGTCTGAGAACACACCACTCAGCGTGTCTGTTTCCCGTCTGCCCACCAAGACCACAGCCCCAATAGAGGGTACGATGTCTCATGCCTGCACATCAACAGATCTACATATCTGCTCCTCGGGTGTATTCCTAGGGTGGATATTACACATTGGAAAGAGCTACCAGTTAAGTTCAGAAAACCACAAGTCACATGGCTCTTAACTTGTACAATACGCAGACACGATCATCCTTGTACATTTTGCCATAGAAAACAAATGGGGAAAGAGAAGGAGCTTGGATCAGTGCCCTTTTAGCTCTCTCCAGAGTGACTAAGACAGCGCTGGAGCCTCAGAGTGCTTAGGTAAGAGTGGACAACGACCTCACAGATTTTTTTCGAGCTTCTTCTCCCTGCGAATCCCAATCAGTGAGTTCAAAGTTCACTTATGTGTCTTGCTAATGTCCAGATAATTGTGCCAGGAATGACAGAGGAAACAATATCTCAAAGTTGAAAAATAGCTTCATTTTATATCCACAAGAACCCCAAAGCTTCGCCTCACTATCCGAGTGGCTCATCAAGAAACACTTTTTCCTTAATAAATGCTTGCACTGTTCTACTCAGACCTGCTGAGTCCCTGCCATTTACTACTGTACAGTATCTCGTAGCTCTTTTCTCCCTAACTCAACCACTGGGTTAAATTATGTACCTTCGGGGACCGTTGATTGGCCATCTGCCTTGCTGTCTCCACAGTAGTCCTGCTTTTTATGCTTTTCTAGGAAACAGAAAGGAGTCGTTGCCTTCCTAGAAACGCCTAGTGATCTGGCATCACCAGATGTGTCCAGGTTGCCTAGTAGAAGTCATTCAAATTTGAGTGGTGACAAAGTGTACTGGGAGCGAAAAACCAGGCCAGGGAAAGGGAAACCTGATTTTGGCCAAACCTCCTTATCAAAGACAGCACCTAACCATTAGGCCTCAATGTTCTAAACTATTAAAGGGATAGCAGAAAATTAACATTCAAAGAGTAGCTACAATATTCCATGTACTTCAGAGAACACGGTAATTTTCATTTACACAAACCCCTTCCAAAGGAAGACTTTCTCTCCCTGTGTTTTACATAAGGACATCGGAGCTCAGAAAGGTTAATTAATTTGCTGAGGGTCACAAAGCAAAAAAGTGGCAGAGCCCAGATTTGAATCTATGTCTAAGTAGCCTCAGAGCTATCGCCTCCCCAGAAAATACATGCATGGGAGCATTATGCGTGGTGCATAGTTAGTGCTTGATAGTCAATCTTTTCCCTTCCAAAGTCCTTTCTAGCTTTAAAATACGTATCCTATTACAGATTCCAAGCTTCAGACCTATTCATTTAGGCAACTCGCATAGCTCACTGCACATGGAGTCCAGCACTATCTGCTTAATTCCCTCTTTTTAATTCCCACCAGGCTACTCTTATAATAACTTCATTTCTTTCAGGCTAAACTTCTTGCTACCCTCTTATTCCAATATCCCCACATTCCCATCTTTGATGTCTATCAGTTTATGCTCCACCCTCCAGTACCATTTGTCAAGTTCTGACCCTTTTCTGTGTGCTAAGAGCTCTTGAAATTTCAGCCTTCATTAGAGGTCTGTTCAGAGAAACTTGAGATAAGTATAGCAATTCCTTGACCCCTCACTGACTTAGCTGACAACTGACTTTCATGAAACAAACTGTATTTGAGTGGAAAATATACCGTATACTCTACATGTAGAATATACTATATATTTTCTATGTATAATGTATATAATATATACCACTTATAAGAAAATATATAATATATACCATATATAAAATATATAATGTATACTATATTATACTATGTATAGATAGCCCGAGGATAAATGTCAAAACACACGCACTCACACTTCATAAGCATAACAAATAATTTTCAATAACAGTGCAGTCTAAGTCATATTTAGAAACGCAGTATTTTCCTAAAGGAAGTACAATCTGCAAAGATCCAACTCTGCCCACAATGAAGTCAACCTTTTATAGGAATAGCAGAGGGTTTTAGTTCCTGGCAGCCATATGTTCCCCCTCCTCTCCAGCCCCAAATCAGGTATTTGTGGTGGTCTTCCCATAACAAAGGAATGACTCCCCCACACCCCCGCACCCCCCCAACCCCACCCCCACAGAAAACAAAGAATTGCTGGCACTTCGAATTGACAGTGTTTTAGTTAGGAATCAAGCTCCAGAAATTTGGGATCCCCTTCCCTCAGCAGACTTTCAGCAAGAGATAATTTTAGCAAAGTGCTTGGCCTGAGAAGGGGAGATGAAGACGCAGATGCCTTTCATCTCCTTGGGTAGGAAATCCCAGAGGTCGTGACCTTTTCTCCCTGTTTAAATGTACTCTCACATCAAGACATCTATTTCTCCACAATTTTTGTACTTCTATTTTTTTTTCCAAGTCCACAAAACGTGTGAGAATGGTAACTCTCTTAAATTTGACCTTAGTTCGGCAGCTGTGCTATTGTTGGTTTTGCATTTGAGCAGTTTTGCTTTGAAGTGTACCGCTTATTAGAATGTGGGTTGGGGGTGGGGCCTGGGTGGCTCAGTCAGTTAAGCTTCTGACTTCAGTTCAGCTCATGATCTCATAGTTCCTGAGTTGGAGCCCGAAGTCAGGCTGTGTGCTGACAGCTCTGAGCCTGGAGCCTGCTTCAGATTCTGTGTCTCCCTCTCTCTCTCTGCCCCTCCCCCACTCACGCTCTGTCTCTCTCTCTCTTTCAAAACTAAATAAACATTTAAAAAAAAATTTTTTAATGTGGGTTAGGGGCAGCTGGGTGGCTCAGTTGGTAAAGCATCCAACTTTGGCTCAGTTCATGATCTCATGGTTCATGAGTTTGAGTCCCACGTTGGGCTCTAATGCTGACAGTTCTGAGCCTGGAGGCGGCTTTGGATTCTGTGTCTCCTTTTCTCTCTGCCCCTCCCCCCTCTCAAAAATAAATAAACATTAAAGTTGGTTTTTTTTAAATTTTTTAATTTTTAATTTTTTTTAATGTTTTTTATTTATTTCTAGGAGAGAGAGAGAGAGAGACAGCGTGAGCAGGGGAGTGTCAGAGAGAGAGGGAGTCACAGACTGAAACAGGCTCCAGGCTCTGAGCTGGCAGTCAGCACAGAGCCCGACGCGGGGCTCGAACCCACGAACCGCGAGATCATGACCCAAGCGAAAGTCGGACGCTTAACCGACTAAGCCACCCAGGCGCCCCTAAAGTTGTTGTTGTTGTTGTTTTTTAAAGAGTGTGGGTTAAAAGAATCGGCAGGTGCAGTCGAGAAGGCAGTAAAGGAATATTTCAGGTAGGGTGGAAAAGAAATCCTGCAACTGTCTCTGTACCTTCCACCAACTGAAATTTTCCAATGATGTCTGCTTTCAGTTATTTGTATTTATTGTTCAGGATTCTGTATATGTTGCCTTAAGGTAGTGACACTTATAGACTTCTAAGATGATTATTATTACCCTCCCACCCTGAGCTGAAGAAAGGAAAAGAAAGAAAACCAAGGAGGATCTGGAACCTGTCACTCTCTCTCCGCATCAGTTTTTCCTTACTCACTTCCTCTTCTTGCTCACTAGGGATCGCAGTCCAAACCCTGCCCACAGGGACTGGTCATTGACTAAAAGAAACCACCTCAACACCATGCACATAGTCTCAGTACTAGAGTCTCGTTAAATTTTGAGAGTGACTTATAAAAACCAAATACTGTTTTTAGTGTTAGGCATACTATTTCCTGAGGGGAAAAAATGCTAAATTACACATGAGAATGAACTAGTCCTATATATATATCCTCAGCGTGCTTCCACAAAGCTCTTTTGCTGCAGGGAATAAGATCCCAACTTTCTCATCCCCAACGCTGTTCTCTCAGAGGTAGATCGTGGGGAAATACTGCTCCGAAGTACAAAATCACATCAAAATCCTCCTGGTAAAAGACTTTAGTGGGGCAGCTGATTCTCTGGATATTTTTCGGATGAACTAGGTATTAGGGAAACAGTTATGCAAGAATGTGACCTACTATATATATCCTACTATAAAGGAACTACAGCACTTTTTCTATCCAATATTTCCCCTTCCACTAACACCCTGATAGAGGCTGGGACATTGTGATAATTAATGCCCTCATCCAGGGACAAAGGAGGAAGCCAGAAGAACTGCAGAAAATGCCCAGAGTTCTCAGTAACAGGAAAACCTTATTTGGGGGCAGCTAGTAGAAAGCAGTCACTGAGAAAAGTGTCCATCCATCCTGAAATAAAATGGTGTGGCTGTGAAATCCATCTCAGAGGGACATCTTTACTCTAAGGGAACAGTTAGTTACCTGTTGATTTAAGCATTTATGAAGAGACATGGAAATGCTAAAGAAACCTCCAATTTAATTATAGATGGTTCTGGAAACTGACCCAGACAAAGGGCAGGTGCTACAGAAATGGAAAATATGAACTCAGTTGTGGGGGGCAGGGTAGCTTTCAAAAGAGAACGGATATGTTGGGATGAGCACTGGGTGTTGTATATAAGCCAATTTGACAATAAATTATATTTTAAAAAAATTAAAAAAGAGAACTGATAGCACATTAGTCATGACCCCTAGGAAAGTAAAGAGGCAAAGTTGACCTCGTTGATAAGAATTTTGTGAGATCAGATGGAAAATGCCTGCCCAAAGAGTCTGTAGAGACCCTCAGAAGGATCTATGTGACCTCTTTTCAGAGGGGGATGACTTGAGGGCTGAATCCTTCTCTTGGGAGGATATTCTGCTGGCCTCGGGCCATCGCTGAGGTCACTTTGTCAGACAAGCAGCAATTTAGAGAAGGAACCACTTAGAAGGAAAGTCTTAAGGGTGAAAGATTCCCGACCCCCCAACTTCCTAGAGCATGTGGAGGAAGAGAACCGGAATGCCTTGGCCCAGATCTCTCTCATTAGGCTAAATTTGTTGAGGCAGGAGTAGATTCCAAGGTAAGCCAAGTACCCGGATGGATTTTAAAAACTGGTAAAGACCCTTTGCCCCTTCTTGGTGGAAGTGGAGGGGAGAGATTGAGCTCACAGAGGCCACCATATGTGACCAACTAGAACTCCTTGGCGTTTGGCGGAAAGCTGAGGCAAGTGCTTACCGAACCATATCGTTTCCTTAAGACTTCTAAAATATCTTCTTAGCTTCTAGATTCCTACAATCCAGATATGGTAGGGAGTACTCTCATGCTGGGGGCAGGGGCAAGGGAAGAAGCATAGATTTTATATTAAAAACTGTTTTAACACATGGAGTCCTCATTTGAACAATCAAATAATTTTAGGCTGTTTCCAAGTTGGCATCTACAGTACATATGATTCCTAGCTTATCAAAAATTGCTCTCATTATACCAAATTTACACTCTCCATTTCTCTTTGTCAGCTGTACCTAGTCTCTTACTGATGTTTAATACCGAATCTACCTCATTTTTGCTTATATAAACTTGCTGCCATCTCCAGTGGAATTATTTTCCATGGGCTTTACTGAGGGCAAGGTAACTTAAGTTAAACAGTGATATAAGATGGCTAGTTCTAGCATTGACTAGTCATGTGACCTTGGAAACATTTAAGAACTAGGATGGATTTGATAGCAGTACCTGCCCCAAAGAGCTGCTGTGAGGATTAACTGATATGACAGCTATGTGACACTAACTGGCCTATAAGAGCTGCTCAATGAATGGAGTCTCCTTCAGAGTTGTCTGGGTTGTGGGACTCTTCTGTTTCCCACTTGGCATCGCACTGGGTTGCCACTAGGTGAATGTGTTATCTGACCTCAAGTCTGTTTACCCACTTCTCCATTCTCAGACCTAGAAATATTCCTCCCCTGAAGCCATACATCTGCTCGAAGTTTCTGCAAGCCATTGCTCCACACCATTGCACTGAATGCTATTTCCCCAAGTTCCTTCTGGCCCCCACTCCATGCTTCTCACCCTCCTCTGCTGGCTGCATTTTCTAACTCAGTAATTTTTTCATCCTCTTTTTTTGAGTTTATTTATTTTGAGAGAGAGAGAGAGAGGTAAGGGCAGAGAAAGAAGGTGAGAGAAAATCCCAAGCAGGCTCTGCCCTGTCAGTGCAGAGCCTGATACAGGGCTCAAACTCACGAAGCATGAGATGATGACCTGAGCAGAAATCAAGAGCTGGACACTTAACCAACTGAGTCACCCAGGCGCCTCTCCTATTCTCTTTTTAAGGTTCACAGCCTCTGACCAGAATCAGTCTGCCCCACATAACATTTACCCATTACATCTTCAGTAGCCTTCTCTATAATCTAGCTTCCAGAGATAGTCTGGCTCTTGAGAGATTAAAAAAATAATAATAACAAAGGAAAAGAAAAAAGGTGGCATAGACATTCAGGAAAAGCTAATAAATAGTTTCACACCATTGGAAAAGCCTGCATATTGGGAATTAAATGCAGAGTTCATAGAGAACCAAGAAACTGTCTTCATTCTCTACCAGTCTGAGCAATATAAAACAGCCCCTCTTGAGTTTTTAGTAGGTGTCAGTCATGGACTGTTTTATATACCTTATCTCATTTCATTTTTTACTAATTCTGTTAATAGACACACTTATTATCATCCTCCTCATTTTATGGATGTTGAAATTGAGGCTTAGAAAGGTATTCAAGTCACAAAGCCAGGGAGTAACTCAGACATTCTGGCTCCAGGGCCCTTAACCATTGTTCTACACACAAGGGGACAAGTCTACTATGGTTTTCAGGCTAAGAGAAAGTGACCGTTTCAGCCTAACCGTTTTGCTAAGGCTTTGGACCCTGATTCTCTCTCTGATGCATTTGATAAGCCTGGGGGAAAGAATCTGATAAAGATAAAAGGGTTAATACATTTCTGTCAGAAAATTCTCAGAGAATTTTCTATAGTACCAAGGTAATAATAAGGCAATAACTAAGGTAGTCAGTGCTATTGAGCATTAACTACGTGACATTAGGAACCTTCTTTATTTCATTTAATTCTTAAAAGGACCCTTCCAAGTATTTATCATGATCCCCATTTTATAAATGAAAACACTGAGGCTTAGTTAAGTGACTAAGTAGTAAGGTAGGACTGAATTCAGGTCTCTCAGATTCCGAAGCCTTTGTTCTTTCCAAGATACTGTCTCCCACTTGTTTTCTTTACTTTTAGAAAAAGCATGTATGGCAATCTTCTCGCCTGTAGTCTCTGACCTATGACCATCTTTAATTCTGCTTGAAAAGATTAAAATGATAAAGAGATTAAAATGATTTAAGTAATCAATTTCTGATTATCTCAAGTTGCCAAACAAAGCGAATTTATCCCATGAGCCAAGACCTTTCACCAAGAAAAGGAATAAAACAAACACATTATTTTATCTTTCATTATGTGGTTTGTGACTCCCAGTGAAAGGAACTCGGCTGTAAAATTAAAAAACGAAAACCAAATGGCTCATGATGAAGTTCTGGAATCTATTCTCTTTAACAGGTAAGGGAAATGGGAAAAACAAAAAACTGGGCTAGATAACTAAAAGGAATATTGGAATGATCACATTCCATGGAAGAAACATGAGGGTGTGGATTGCAGTCTCAGTTTTGCATAAGCCATCCATTCTTGAATCAGCCACTTTCTTTGAGATAGAGTTTCCTCATCTATAAAACGGGGCCAATATCTGCCTTGCTTAACCCATTAGATTAATGGAAGAATTAAAACAAGAGATGGTACATGAAAGTGTTTTATAGTTTATGAAGTCTATTTAATTATATTGTTCTGCCATCATCATTGCCTTTGGAGTCAAATGGGTTTGTGTTTAACTCCCAATTTGGTCACTGACTATACCTAGGATGTTGGATCAGGTCTGTACTTCTACTTAACATTTATAACATGGATGTAACAAATATTTGTTAATTGCCTACCCCATAATTTTCATTTATGAATACACAGCTGCCCTATGGATTTCAAATACTTTAGATAGACGTCACCTGACTACATCTTCAGTGTCAAGGGTGAGTCTTGATTGGATTAAGGAAATCAAGGACTCCAGGCCACCTTGCCACAGTGATTGATTTACAATGATCATAATCAGATAACCAAAGAGACTGCTTATTCAGAAACAAGTAAATTTATTACCCCGCTATCACTAATGAGAGGCATTGGAAGTTTGCAGGTGAACCAGAGCTTTGGGAAAGAAGCCTCCTAGCTTTTATGAGATAGTACCTAAAAAAAAGTTCTATTTCTACTTTGGGCCATGACAGAGTAACTAATACCAGACTAGCCTTCTTTCTGCAAACAACGAGAAAACTGGACTATATATATATAACTATTTCTAGACACCATACAATTGGCAACACAGGATTGTGACACCTGATAGAAGAAAAACAAATGAGTAGAATCCAATGGATTACTTGAGCTTTCTGCATGGAGGCATTTGCCAGACATTGACAGGAGGAGGAATCCAAGCAGAGCACAGTGGTCTTAATAAGCTGAGGACACAGAGACCTGAGTTCAGGGAGGCCAAACTGGCCAGAACTGTTATGGAGCACCAGAAAGGAATGAGGTGCATAGATAAATTGCTTCATAAGTCTGCACGGGGATCACCTTGAATGTTTGACCAAATAAGCTTTGTATTTTTAGGGTGAGACTATACACGAATACTTATGTGAAGCTGCAAGTTGAACAACTACCAGAACTTTCACAGAGTTAAGAAACATTTCTTTTTTTTAATATAATTTATTGTCAAATTGGCTTATACAACACCCAGTGCTCATCCCAACAAGTGCCTTCCTCAGTGCCCATCACCCATTTTCTCTTTCCCCCACCTCCGCATCCATCCTCAGTTTGTTTTCTGTATTTAAGAGTCTCTTGTGGTTTGCATCCCTCCCTCTCTGTTTGTAACTATTTTTTTCCTCTTCTCTTCCTCCATGGTCTTCTGTTAAGTTTCTCAAGATCCACATACGAAGAGAAACACATGATATCTGTCTTTCTCTGACTGATTTATTTCACTCAACATAATACCTTCCAGTTCCATCCACATTGCAGCAAATGGCATGATTTTAAGAAACATTTCTTTTTTTAATTCTTTTTTAATGTTTTTAAATTTTATTTTTGAGAGAGAGAGAGAGAGACACAGCATGGGCAGGGGAGGGTCAGAGAGAGAGGGAGACACAGAATCTGAAGCAGTTTCCAGGCTCTGAGCTAGCTGTCAGCACAGAGCTGGACACGGGGCTCGAGCCCACAAACCGCGAGATCATGACCTGACCTGAGCCGAAGACAGATGCTTAACCGACTGAGCCACCCAGGCACCCCTTAAGAAACATTTCAATCTGACCAACCGAAGTGGAGAAACCTCACAGAACACTCATGGCATTCATTAGAATTTGTAGAAGGCTACATTTGAAGCATACGGCTTAGCCCTACAACAAAGGCTACCTTAGACATGCTCAAACAGAGCTTTAAAAATGCCTTGAAATGATCAAAAATAACTAGAAGTAAATTAATTGCTTTCCAAAATAAAATCTAACACTGATTAAAGGAAAGCAACAGAATCTAGACACTCAACAACACAATCATCACAATGTCTAGATTCCAATAAAAATTATTATATGTGCTTAATATCACTAGTAGTTAGGTAAATGCAAATCAAAACTTCACACCCACTAAAATGGCCATAATACAATAATACGGAAAATAACAAGGGCAAGTTTATTACAATGGAAATGTAAAGTAGAACAGACACTGTGAAAAATAGTTTGGTGGTTTTTCAATGAATTAAACATAAAATTACTATATGACCTAGCAATCCCACTCCAAGATATATATACAAAAAAACTGAAAACAGATATTTAAACAAAACTTCCACATGAATGCTCACAGCAACACTATTCACAATAACCAAAAGGTAGAAACAACACAAATGTCCATCAACTGATACATGGGCAAACAAAATGTGGTATGTCCATTCAATGGAATATTATTCACACATGAAAAGGAATGGAGTACTGATACATGCTATGACATGAAAACTTGAAAACATTGTACTAAGCCAAACACAAAAGACCACATATTTTATGACCCCATTTATAGGAAATATTCAGAATAAACACATCCATAGAGACAGAAAGCAGATTAGTGGTGACCAGGGGGTAGGAAAAGGAAATCAAGAATGATTGTTTAATGCATACATGTTCTCTTTTGGGATGAAAAAATTGTTCTGACACTAGATAGAGGTAATGTTTGCACAACACTGTGAATATACTTAATGCTACTGAATTGTACACTTTAAAATAGTTAAAATAGTAAGTTTTATGTTATGTATGCTTTACCACAATTTTTAAAAATGTTTATTGCTTTGTTTTGAGAGAGAGAGAGAGAGAGCCAGGGAGGCGCAGAGAGAAAAGAGAGAGAGAATCTAAAGCAGGCTCTGCACTGTCAGCATGGAGTCCGACGCAGGGCTCGATCTCAGGAACTGTGAGATCATGACCTGAGCTGAAATCAAGAATCAAAGCTGAACTGACTGAGCCACCCACGTGCCCCTGCTTTATCGTAATTTTTAAGAATGATTATTATATGTGTCAAGGAGTAGGAAAATTCTTGTGGTTTTTTTCCCCTTGTTTGGAACTTTTATTATAAAACAGGAAGAAAAATCGAACAATAGAAGCAAATCCATGGATGAAAGAGATGATGGGATAAGCAGACAAGGACTTTAAAATAGTAATTATAACTACATGAAATTGTCGTATTAGCTATCTGTTGCTGTGTAACAAATTAACCCAAAATTTAGTAGCATAAATAGCAAACACTTATTATTATTTCCAAGAATCAGAAATTCAGGAGTACATTAGCTGGTGCTTCTGGCTGAGAACCTAATGATTCCTTATGTATTTAACACGATAAATTTGCCAGTAAATATAAAACACAGCAAAATATAAAAGACAAAGTAAATGTGGCAAATGCAGAAGTAAAATGGCAAATGTGGCAATAAATACAAAAAGACATTTTCTGGGGGCACCTGAGTGGCTCAGTCAGTTGAGTGTCCAACTCTTGACTGCAGCTCAGATTGTGATCTTAGGCTGGTGGGATCGAGCCCCACGTGAGGCTCCACACGGACCATGGAACTTGCTTAAGATTCTCTCCCTCTCCCTCTGCACCTCCTTTGTGCATGCATGCTCTCTCTCTCTATAAATAATAAATAAGTTTTTTTAATTTATCTTATTTATTTCTGAGAGAGAGAGAGAGAGAGAGAGTGAGCAGGGGAGGGTCAGAGAGAGAAGGAGACACAGAATCTGAAGCAGGCTCCAGGCTCTGAGCTGTCAGCACAGAGCCTGACATGGGGCTCGAAACCCACGAACTGTGAGATCATGACCTGAGCTGAAGTTGGACGATTAACCGACTAAGCCACCCAGGCGCCCCAATAAATAAGTTTTCAAAAATTAAAAAAATAAAAGACCTTTTCTGTTTTTTAAATTTCTTTAAAAGATAATTGGAAGAATTCTTCCAGTTGCGGCAGACTAAGTACCATCCCTTCTGCAGAAATCAAGTATAAAACTTAAATAGGAATATAGTGCTGAGACATTTATCCCCAGACAAAAACCCAGAAGACTCAGACAAGGAAGCAGAAAGCTTGCGTGTCACTTCCCACAGGAGACACAAAGATCACTAGGTATGGCTTCCCTGGTTATGTCACACGCCAGAATAATCTCAGGAGAAAAGCAGTAGGGTTCATGTAAGGAACTTAGAGGAGACTTATCTTAGCACACAGTGGGGAAAGAGTGAAGGTCAAGTGAAATAGTGTTGGTATATGCATTTATTTTTAGACTTGTTTGCAAATCAAAAACTCTCTATTAGATCACTGAGAAAAGAGTGAAATATCTGTCCCTATGGAGCTGAACATGGAGCGAAATTCTCAAATTCTCTGTCTAGCAGTTCTTACGTGTCATCAAACTGATTCCCTTCCAGCGAGTTGGGCTGCTCCCAGCGACTGATAACCAAGAGCCATTTGAGAGCTGTGGGAAGTCTCTCCAGACAACTCTCTGAGACAATGTCATTAAGCTTCTTGTTTCCATGAGCACCAAATTATTTGTTTTAAAAAGATTTCCTATGACCTCACGTGTTTTTCAATTTTTGGACCCTTCACACCTTATTCAGAAAGTCAGCACAGCCCGTGTCTGAGCAAAGTGACGTGATACGACCGAAGAACTGGGTGTGAAGCCCACCCCCCTCGTGCTGGGGACGAGGAAACTGCAGAAGCACGTGGGTGCTCACCAGGAAGGTGGAACAAGGGAGGTGCAAGGAGGGGCGTGTGGGAATTTTAAGGGAAAATAAATTTCCCATAAACCAAGTGAAGCAAATTAAGATTTAAAAATGCACGGATGCTAGATTGTGACATCAATTAAGGGTTAAATGCCTTCTACTCTTTGGGGTCCACGTGGTTAATACCTCCTGCCTTCTTTGGGATTTAGATAAATTTACTAACCCTCTCCTGCATGGATTCCCAGCCCTTGATGTACAATGGAATCACCTAGGAAGCTTCTAAAACTTCCCATTCCTGGGACTCATTCCCAGAAATTCTGACTTAATGGCTCTAGAGTGAGCCTGGGCCTCAGCTTAGTGTAAAGTCCCCCACTGATTCTCACAGTGCAGCAAAGGTTGAGAACTAGGTCTATACTGCTTTGTCACATGAAGTGTGGTCTGAGGAGTTGGTTAGAAATGCAAATCGCAGGCAACATCTGGAGCCATGGAA
This sequence comes from Hyaena hyaena, assembly GCF_003009895.1. NCBI lineage: Eukaryota > Metazoa > Chordata > Mammalia > Carnivora > Hyaenidae > Hyaena > Hyaena hyaena. The sequence goes on from NW_024080638.1 coordinate 5,444,442, forward strand.
TCGAATCTTCACTTTTTTTTTTTAATGTTTTTTTTTTTAAAATTTTTTTTTTTAATGTTTTTTT
>NW_024080638.1:5445699-5522638 GCF_003009895.1 Hyaena hyaena
AAAAAAAAACCTTAGGTCCCCTGGAAGAGGTAACACTTTAGACTATTTTTCGGCATTAGTTATCAAATGTTAATGCGTGAAGGCAGCATTGCTTATTCAAAATGCAGATTCCAAGCATCTCAACTTCAGGGAGTTTCCTTTGGTAAATCGGGAATGGGGCCCAGAATCTGCAATCTTTACAAGCCCCAGTTGGAATTCCGACGTGTGTGGTCTTTGTATCATAGTTTGAGAATCACTGCTTCAGCATGGCAGAAGAATCAGAGAGTAGACTTTGATGGGGAAAAGCAGAGAAAGGGGAGCATGTAAGTCCCCAGAGTCCAGCATGAGAGAGCAGACAGAAGTAACGCAGGCAGAGCAAAAGCTGAGGCCCCAAAGGTCACAGAGAGGAAGATGGACGGTATGGCATAATTCCCAGGAATGAGCCCTAAAGATCGAGGCTATGGGTACAGGCTACTTCCTGTCTGAGCAACTCCCTGTTGCCTGAGGAACACCAGCATGCCTACCTGCAGTGAACGTATCTTGGAAATCTCAAGAGAGGGGGTCAATTTAGGCTTTTAACTATGGCTTCCCAGAGCCCCTGGGGTTTTCCTTGTCCCTCTGACCCACCAGATTAAGAATTAGAAGAAACAGAAGAGCTCGACTTGAAACGACACTGTTCAAACCCCCAAATCCATCAATGCACCTTATCTTATAGAAGCAAAGTATGTGAACAACTGTAGGCTGAGTTCTTATAAAACAAATGGTATTTTGGATCCTTATGCAATATCATTAATGCTCAGAAAACGGCAAATCAAACCACAATCAGATATCAACTCACACCTGTTAGGACATCTATTATCAGATTAAAAAAAATTTTTTTAAAGTAATCTCTACACCCAACGTGGGGCTGGAATTCACAACCCTGAGATCAAGAGTTGCATGCTCTACTGACTAAGGCAGCCAGTTTCCCTGGCAGGTCATTATCAAAAAGACAAGAGACAGCAAGTGTTGGTGAGGATGTGAGAAAGGAGAACCTTTGTGTGCTATTAGTAGAAACGTACAGCCTTTAGAGAAAGTACTATGGAGCTTCATTAAATAATTACAAATAGAACTATCTTATGATCAACAATCCTACTTCTGAGTATATATCCTAAGGAAATGAAATCAGTACCTCAAAGATATCTGCACTCCCATGTTCACTGCAGCATTATTCACAGTGACCAAGACACAGAAACAACCTAAGTGAATAAATGGATGAAGAAAATGGAATATTGTACAGCCATAAAAAAGGAAATCCTATCATTTGCCACCATAGTTCATATGGATGAATCTAGAGGACATTATGCTAAGTGAAATAAGCCAGACACAGCAGAGAAATGCTCTATAATTTCACCGATATGTGGAATCTAAAAAAGTCAGCTCACAGAAACAGACTAGGCAAGATTTTCCAGGGGCTAGGTAGGAAGGGGGGCCATGGGGACATGCTGGTCAAAGGTAATAAACTTGCAGTTATAAGATGAATAAGTTCTGGGGATCTAATGTACACCATGGTGACTACTGTTAATGCTATATTATATACTAGGAAGTTGAGGGGCACCTGGGTGGCTCAGTTAGTTAAGCGTCTGAGTCTTGATTTTGGCTCAAGTCATGATCTCACAGTTCATGAGTTGGAGCCCCACGTCAGGCTCTGTGCTGACAGTAAAAAGCCTGCTTGGAATTCTGTCTCCCTCTGTCTCTGTGTCTGCCCTCCTCGCTCTTTATCTCTCTTGCAAAATAAATTAAAATGAAGCTTAAAAAAAATTATGTACTAGAAAGTTGCTATGAGAGTAAATCTTAAGTAATTTCACCACCAGCCCCCCCACCACACACAAAGGTAACTACGTGAGGTGATGGATATGTTAATTACCTTCATTGTGGCAATCACTTCACAAGGTGTGTGCATATCAAATTACCATATTGCATACCTTAAATTTATACAATTTTTATTTGTCAACTATACCTCAACAAAGCTGGGAAGAAAAATCACTACAGTAGGGGAAAAGCCTTGCAATTTTAAAAAATTCCCTGATAAATTCTGCTTCTCTGATTTTCTTAGTGAAGGACACATATTTAATATTAATAGTTCATGGGGCCATTACTGGATTAAATGGGAAAATGCATTTAACACATTAGGACAGTACCTGGCACCTAGAAATTTTAAAAAAATGTTAGATATTATTGTTACTATGATGATGGGATTTGTCTAATCCAGACCTCAGAAGTTCAATCTATACCTTTCCACTTCAGGGGTAGTAACTAGTCCTAGAAGGCTTAATAAGATTTATGTCTATTATACAAGAGCTTGCAGACAGGAACACAATCAGGCAAAACCACAATCTGTCTATGATTGACCAAATGATAACTCCTTAGAGAGGGTGGAAGTGAGTAGAACAGCACTGATTCTCCACTCCCCCCCCCCCCAACAAATCCATTCATACACCATTTGGTCTCATTCAATGAGAGCTTACTGCAAAAACACAGGGATTTAAATCTCATTAAATCCCTAATTGTTATTAGTTCCACTTCATTAATGGGAAAGGTCCAGAAAAGGACAAAGCAACTACTAAAATCTGGGTCTGCCTAGGGAGACCTCACTATACTTTCCCCTTCCTAAGTGTCCCCAACAAATGTTCGCTTTGCCACACTATCAAAACAAGCAAAGACAAGTTGTTCGTAAGGCGACAGTCTGCCATGTTAAAATGAGACCTCTACCCCCCTGAAACAATCTCAGGTTATAGAATGTGAAGCTCTTTTTCTTAAAAGTCAGGTTCCAAACAAGTTGGAAATGTACCAGCTATTCATTCAGGGGCTCAAGAGATCTCTCAATTCAGCTGAGCCTGGTTTACCTTTTTATGAAGTATCATTCTTAATGATGAGTTGGGGTGTCAGGCAGAGCTAGAAGATTGTCAGCTTACCCACTGGAGGACGCCATTAACAGCCTGAGCCCCTCTCCTACCAGCTTGAACTCACACCTACCTGTCTTCTTCCGTCCTAAGCACCCCTCGCCCACTTGCCCATCAGCAGCCTTGACTCTACAGACCTCCGCCGGCCACCTCCCCGCCCCATGCTCTCCTGGGAAGGGTGCACAGCCACAGTGTGATGATTTGCTATATGTATACATTGTAAAACCAAGCTAATTAACACATCTACCACCTCACACAGTTACCTGTTTGCGTGTATCTGTGTCTGGTGAGAGCATTTAAAATTTATTAACTATAATCATCGCGCTGTACATTAGATCCTCAGAACTTAGTCATTTGATAACTAGCACTTTGTACCCTTTGACCAGCATTTCCTTACCTCCCCCACCACAGCCCCTGGCAACCTGCATTCTAGTCTCTGTTTCTGTGAGTCGCTGTTTTTAGATTCAACACATAAATAAGATCCTGTGGTCCCTCCCTTCATTCCTAGCCATGGTGCCCTCTCTGTATTTGCTGCACCCCAGGTTGGAAGGTGGAGGCCCCATTACACTAGCTGTCCCCGTGGGTGTTCTCCAATACAGGGGGCTGACATTTGGTGGGGATTTGCACCCAGAGTAGGACATCCGCAAAGCCAGGTAAGCCAGCCAACGACTGGGGCACTTAAGGAAATGAAATCCCAGCAGGATTCTGATTTTCCTCCTTAATTAGCTTCCTCCATTCCCTTAGGCATTTACTCCCTTAGCAAGATCCTACCCCATGGCTCAAGGGTGTTAAGTAAATACCTGGGAGTGAGATCGCCCGTAGCTTGAGAGCGCTTTTTGCAGTCCACAGCCGGCTCCCTGGCCAGACAGCTTCTGATAATGCTAATTGGACTGCTTGTGTCGCACTCTCTGTCCCCAGGAGAGATGCCTCTCTGTCAAAGGAGTACTGAGTTCCTGCTCAAAGAACTTCCGTAAATGTGTGTTTCTGCCCAGCCAGTCTCCCAAGGGGTTAGCAGGTGTTTATTTCAGCCACATTAAAGGACTTGTTTTCCCATGACCTCTAGGTGTTCTGAAATGGAAAGGTCAAAGGACAAGCAAATAAACCCATAACTATAATAATAGGAATCCCATTTTTAAAAGTCAGATTAAGGCAACTCACATTATTGATCAAATGGAACCAATATTAACTCTACAAATAAATATGATAAGTCTCATCACCTAGTCAAAGTTAAAATCACACATATTAAGAAAATAACACTGAAATCCTTAGATTCTCTCCGTTTCTATTACAACGGCCTCTCCCTCTCCTGCCCTTTGATGGCTCCATTGCACTGTCAGGGTTTATCACTACGTTAATTTTTTAAACAAGAAAATGGGGGAAAGTTTAGAGACAGGAGAAGTGGGGAGGGAAGAGGAATCTTTTTATTTCTTCTATATTAGGGAACTGAAATCCATTTCTATAGCTCAGTGATGCTACCAGGTAAAACATCGCTGGATAATGCAAGGCAGGATGTTATAGTTGAAATGTTTATCTTTGTTTCCTTCATGTTGGATGAAGCTAGGAATTCATTCATTCATTCATTGATCACTATATACTAGGGTTGGGGTTGGGATGAGCATATATATGATTTGTTATCCAAATGGGGATAGTCTAGAGAATGAAAAGGGTGCCTCATTATTTCTATCAAGACGAAAGAACATACCAAGACTGCTCTAAACAAAGTGGGACATATGGTCACCCTAATTATTGAGCACTGTCTGTATAGCTGATATAAAAACAGAAAATGTTAATGGGGTGGGTAAAGGATCTGTTCATCATTCCTAGATTCAAAAATCAGTGCTAACTCCCACCTGTTCTGGTGGGAATACCAAAAGGTTCTGGTAAAACCAATTGATTCTTTCAGGTAAAACAAAAATATGTGCGTAGGTCTTTCAACCACTGATTTTTCTGGCTTGAAACAATTCTCTCGACAGAAGTAGGATCCAATTTTTCTCCTACGATTTCTGAGAACAGATTGAAGTTTGGTAGGTAATTTTATATTTAATTACACTGACAGATGATCAGCAGCTCACTGAGGCTTAATCTGACAAAAAAAACTATTATTCTCCCTCAAAAATGAGGAAATGACTGTCTCACCGTTCAAAGGAACGTTACACGGATGGTGGAGATCTATTTTAAATGATCAAGCAAGACAAAGGACAAAAAAAATCATGTATTTGTATTTATATACATACATGTTCATATGTTCATACAAATAAAAACATATACATTTGGTTTGGGACAGACTTGAGCATAGTTGCTGTTAATTCATAGCTCATGTTTTCATAGAACAGTATTTATAGTTTAGAAATAAATTTTGCCCTCCTTGTCACAGATGATTCTCACAACAGCTGGCTTAGATAGATGCACTATCCCTGGTCTACAGTTGAGAAAATTAACTACTACAGATAGACACAGGCTGGCACTTCTCACCCTGATTCCGTCACTCTCATAATAAAACAATAATTTGTTACAGATGTTGAAGTAACAACATTTTCCAAAATTCCTTATACTTCCATCAAACTGAAAAACCCTTCAAACCATCTTCACATTTACTGACTATACTTAAAGGGACTACTATGTGCCATGCACTGACTAGAGGCTGGAGACAAAAAGGTGACTAAAACTGTCCCTGAGTATAAGGAACTAGAAATCTGATGTGTAAGACAGACAAGGATGGGCACGTGGGTGGTGCAGTCAGGGAGGTGTCTGACTTTGGCTCGGGTCATGAGCTCACGGTCTATGTGCTGTTAGCGTGGAGCCTGCGTGGGATCCTCTGTCTCCCTCTCTCTCTGCCCCTTTCCTGCTTGTGCACATCATACGCTCGTGCACTTTCTCTCTCTCTCTCTCTCTCTCTCAAACATAAATAAATGTTAAAAAAAAAATCAGACTAGGAAACTGGTCCAGTTCAGTTGATAAAATAAAGTGAAGGAGTCACAAAATATTCTGTGAGCCACACAGAAAAGAGCAAAAGGGCACGAAGCGTGGGCTGTGGGGACCACACAAGGCATCACAAGGATGTAATGCTTGCAAGAAAAATGGGAGTTTGCCAGAAGGACGAAGCACGCAAATCCTCCCCGACCTTGAGTCAGGGAACGTCAGGTTATGTTAAAGCAACAGTACATTGGTTTGTAAGTACTTGTAACAAAGGATGTATTTCAGGATAGGATCCTGGATAATTGTCAAGGCCCAGGATGGGACACTGGAATGTTTGGCCGAAGAAGTGGAAATTCCTTTTATAGGCTTAGAGTGCCAACAAAGGGAGAAAGAGGTGAGTTGGGAGACAGTGAAACACCCAGGGAAGCAAAGGCACTAGGCTTGATTGGGACTAAATTTAAGAGAATGACGAGGATAGCATCGCCAGGAAGTAAATGTTTTTAAGACAGACGTCAGTAGGATTTGGGGCCTGGATGTGGAAGATGAGTGGTGAGAAGAGAGCAAATGAACCTCTAAATTCTTTGAGGAGATGCATGAGTACGTTTCATGAACCCAGATGGGGCACATAGAGGGATGAGCACATTTCCAAGGGACACTAAGTTCAGTTTTGTATGTGTTGAGTATAAGGGGCCCATCAACCTGTCAGGTGGCAAGACCTAGAGGGAACTGACAATAGACTCCTGAAGTTCAAGAGAAAATTCTAGGCAGTTCTTTGAGAACTAGGCAGCTTTGAGAGTCTAATGTGAGGCCATAGGTAAGGCAAACAGGAGGGTTTTCATTAAAGAGGGGGAGAGGGAGGAGGAGTTTTAAAGAATAGAAAGTCATTGTAGTGTTTTCTGTTAGAAAGCTAAATAGATGGAAATAGATATTTTCATTAAAATGTAGCAAAAAGACCTTCCCCCTCCCTTTGTTTTATTAGGAAACATATATATGCCTCCACACAATTTCCCTTTAAAAAGTGGACTTTGAACCACATATATGGAAAAATAAGATTGGAGGAAATCTTTCTTCCGTGACGTCAAATTGATGAATGTGTGGTGACCTTTCATAGGGAGAGATGCACTAGGGAAAAAGGGGCATATTTCTAGAAGCCCCATAGGACTGACCTTCAAAGTTCCCTGACTGTTCCAAGACACCCTCTGAGATCCCAACATTTCATTCAGCTCCTCCATGTACTTGTATCTAAACAAATAGTTTCAACTTCCACCACCCATGTTCTCATCCCTTTTGAATATCAGATGTAGATTTCCCCATGGCCGGCAATGAAGCCAAAGAATGACTGAACCCCCTAGTTAGCCCTGGGAAACAGGCCACACAATAAGGAAGAGGGAGGTTATTTCCCTAAGCGTCTTGTAGTGAAGTCACATTTGGCTCTGTTCTGATTGTACAAATGGCCTGTGAGATTGGATCCCATCATCTCAAGAAATGACTTACTAACTACAGTGTGAATATGGTTCTGACCTTGGACCATATTATGGACTGACTGTCCACTTCTCCAAAATTCATATGTTGAAGTTTTAACCCCCAGTACTGCTGAATGTAATTGTATTTGGAGACAAGGTCTTTAAAAGGTAATTAGGTTAAAATAAGGACTTTCAGTTGGACAGTACTCCAGTATGACTAGTGCCTTTATAAGAAGAAATCTGGGCACTGATGTGCGCAAAAGAAAGACCATGCAAGACCACAGTAGAAAAGTGGTCACCTGCAAGGTAAGAAAAGAGGCCTCAGAAGAAACCAAACCTGCCAACATCTTCATTAGTCTTAGACTTCCAGCCTCCAGAACTGTAAGAAAATAAATGTCTGTTGTTTAAGCCACCTAGTCTGTGATATTTTATTATGCAGCCCTAGAAACCAAATACAGGCAATTACAAATGTGGTATAAAATATGTACCAAGGATTTTCCAAGATGCAGTTAAATGGGAAAAAAAAATCAGGCTTATTTTATGATTAAGAGTACTGATGATGCACAACTGCATTGTGTACAAATCTGTTAATCAATTGGTAAGTTCTACAGAAGTCTAACCATCCAGAAGAGAAGCTAGTGTGGGGGTACTCACGTTTTGTATCATCTTTGCTACAGAACTCACTGACAGTGAGCGGCATTACATCTTGTCGATGGCTCGGATGGGATCTGGCCTGTGTCTCCTGTACCTTAAGATGTAGTGAACTGCTTTAGGTGGATTGTATTGAGTTGACTGTCCAAAACTCTTAACATTTGAAAACACAACATTCTGAATATAATATGACATTTCAAAAGCAGGAAAAAAACACTTACGGATAATATCTCTGCTTGTGGGTCCAATCATGTTTTTCCCTTTTCTTTCCTGTTCAATTTGTCACCAAGTCCTATGGATACAACTTTTGAAATAGGCCTCACCTCTGTTTCCCTCACCCAGACTGACTGCGACTGCCTTCATTCAAAACTTTGTAATTTCTAGCCTATTCTATTATCCACCTAAGTAAACCTTTCAGAGTAATGCAACATTGTGAAAAGTCACTAAGTTAGAGTCCCAGCTCTGCCATTTACAAATTGTGTGACCTCCCCCAGATGGAAGTCTCAAATTTTCATGATTAAAACAGAGGTAATAACAGTATTCTCCTCACAGGGCTGTTGGAAAATTTAGTGAAATAACAAGTAAGAAGGATTTGGCATAGTACATAGTAGAATACTCAGAAAGTATTGAGTATACTATTATTAACCTTTTAAAAAACATCACCTTACAACGTTTGGTCATGCTCTCTTCTGCATGATTCTAGCAGCCAAGATTTTCTTGTGCTTGGCTTTCTTGTAATTGATATATTTTTTAAGCTCTTGTTTTTATTTTTTTTTAAGTTTACTTATTTATTTTGAGAGGAAGACAGCACAAGCTGGAGAGGGACAGAGAGAGGGGGAGAGACAGGGAGAGAGAGAGAATCCCAAGCAGGCTCTGAGCTGCCAGTGCAGAGCCCAATGCGGGGCTCAAACTCATGAACTGTGAGATCATGATCTGAGCTGAAACCAAGGGTTGGGCGCTTACCCAACTGAGCCACCTAGGCCCCTGTAACTGATATTATGAAAACAATAGACACGTTGAATTTCCTGTTTCAAATATCACAAGTTTCTCCTGCCCACCAGAGTCTCCTCAATGAAGGGACCCAAGCTCCTCGTGTGAAAACCCCAGTCCTAACTGACTGGGGTTTCCCTGCGACACCGAGCTCCTGAGTTCTTTTTCCAAAGTGCAGAACTCAGCTTTCCAATCCTTCAGTGGCCTCTTCCAATTTGAGCTGAAGCCCAGATGCTTCCGTGCAGCCCACAGTGCCTTCATCAAGCAAGCTGCCTGGGCCTCCACACTCTCCCCTCCAGCCCTGAGGCCCAGCGCAGGGCCTAACGAACAGCAGGTGCTCAGTCAATGCTTGGTCAATGAGAGTAGTAGCTGAGAAACACACATGGGCATTAGCCAGTCGTAGCAGCTTCCTAGGGCAGCACTAACAAACTGCCACAAATTTCAAGACTTAAAACAACAGAAGGTTCTTGTCTCGAAGATCTGATGCCCAGAAATCTGAGATCAAGGTGATGGCAGAAGCATGCTCCCTTTTCAATAGAGGAACTGGTGACCTAGGCTGTGATGAGAGGAACCCAGGGATTTGGAGGCACTTCAGGACTAGCCAGTGCAGAAAGCTAATAGCATCATCTGACATGGAGGGGCGGGGCCAAGGGGAGAAATATCTATATCAGATTTTGCTTGTGTGCTGCAGCTCTGGACAAAGAGTTGCACAACAGGAACTATAGAAGTGACAGAGTGGCTACTGCCAGGACTGTCATAGTCAAGGTCATTTGGTTGTGATGAGAGCAAAACCCAGTTGTGTGCTCACTCACATGGTCTCCCAGTGAGTGCTTGGTGCCTGCCGGCTGTGTATTGGTCTCTGGCTTATCAGATACTCCTTCCTACGTTCATACAGAAAAAAAAATATCTTCCTTTTGCAGCGTACGAGGGTACATGTTAGATGTGGATACAGGAAGAAGATTAATTGGTAGAAGAACTTAGCTGTTGCAACTTAGTTCATAGAAGGAAGAAAGGCCAGCTTGTCCAGCTGGGAGGAAGTATAGTTTTGGGGCCACTCCTCCAGGGTCCTGTTCCTTTGGGCAAGAAGAACACAAACAATTGTATTTGTTTCTGGAAGGCCTGACAGGTAGCCCTTGCCAATAAAACCTACCTGGACAGGTCCTGAAGGAAAAACATCAACCATAGGATCCAGGATGGGCCAACGTACATCCCAAAAGAGAGGGCCAGTAGCCTCTGTGAAAGCATCTTTGTATGAGCTACAGAAAGGCATCCCTTCTGTGGAGACATCAGAAAAAGATGCCCACTCTGGACTGACCCAGCCCTGTGGGAGCACAGCTCAATGAGCAGAGCAGAGCTACATGCTGCCCGCCATTTCTTCCTTGGGTCAGACATCTTTGTCTGTCACATGGACAAATTTTACAGCTATTTAAAGTGGCCCTGGGTCCTCATTTACAGATGGAATACAGCCAATTTGTCAGGGGATGGACCATGACCAATAGTGCATTATGGCACCAGATAAAGGGGTTTATTGTCACCCTCCCAGAGCTGACTCAGTAAAACAATAACAGATTTTTGGAAGCTAAAAATGCAGGAAGATGAATGGCAGCCAAGTTACCAGACCCAAGAAAGATGAATCCTAAGCCAGCAATGAGGAGATTCAGGTCACCATGAGAGCTACACCACAAATAGATCCTTGCCACAAACAGAATTCCCAAAACGCCGTCAGAATTCCTATTCCAAAGGGGATCAGACATGGCTTCTCCCATTTCCCCCATATGCCCTTTGCTTTGAACCAAGCTTCATGTGCAGTCATAAGAGTGTTTTTCTTCAAGGGAGGCCATCAAAAGCCTGGAAGGGACCCTGCTAGCCCTGTGGAGCAGACGAGAAGAGCATAGGAAGCCCACCCAGCCTTTAGCTCCCTCTGATACCTTGAGCTGAGGTGGGATGGGGGAGATGGACTATAGGACTCGCAGACAGAAGGATGGGTTTGTAATCTCCAAATGGGGCGATGGAAGCTACAAAGTCTTTGGCGGAAGAGTTCCAAGGCAAAGTAACCTCTGACATCCCTTGTCATCCGGGTTTTCAGAAGCCTTGGAACAACATGGTCCATTATGCTTCCCAGGAAGCTTGTGGCTGCAGGGACTTTGGCAAACCACCAGTCCCTATCTCCAGCTGTTCCTACCTCATCCTACCAGGCCCTGAGAAAAGGTTTTATAAGAGGCTCATTTTCCTATTCCTGATCACTTAAATCAGCGGGGAGAAAGAATACTCGAAACAGGAGATCATAAGTCTAAGTTTTGTGGGCAGTCCTCACTGTGGCATTGCATTGGACATTTTGTGGCAGCTCCATATGGCCTCTGGGGAGATATCCAGGAGCATGAAGGTCTTTAGCCTTCCCTGATATTTCAGCGTTAGAGTCCCTGAGATCTTTTCAGGAGAGCCATAGGTCAAAACTATTTTCACAATACTAGGATGTCATGCCTTTTTCACTGCACTCATATTAGGGCTGATGGGACAACAGAATGCCTTGACACAAACCAAGGCAGGGACACCACACTGTACCAGGAGGCTAGTAGTCACTGTACTCTTTGCTGCCACACATTCACAGGAGAAAAAGCCAGTTTCACTTTAAAATGTCTTTCAAGAAGCAGTAAAAAGTATAATTTTGATTAACTCTTGATTCTTTTTCTAAAATTTTTTAAAATGTTTTTTTATTTATTTCTGAGAGACAGACGGACAGTGTGAGCTGGGAAGGGGCAGAGAGAGAGGGAGATACAGAACCCGAAGCAGGCTCCAGGCTCTGAGCTGGCTGTCAGCACAGAGCCCGACGTGGGGCTCGAACCCACGAACCGTGAGATCATGACCTAAGCCGAAGTCGGACACTTAACTGACTGAGCCACCCAGGCGCCCCAGCCCTTAATTCTTTTAAATATTCTATCTGATGAATTTGACTGTGTGCATGAGGCTTAACACATAGAAAGTAACACTTTTGTCTCAAAGAAACACATGTGTGCAATTTTGAGTTTCAAGCTGAGCTAGCTACTTTTTGAAGCATGAAGCATGATTTTTACTTGAAAGAAAGGTCAAAGACAAATATTTGTATTCAGATTTGGGTATCTGACAGATATTTTCCTGAAAATTAAAAAAGTGATTCTGTAACTTAATTACAAGAATGGACAGTATTTGTTGCCAACTACAAAATTTGAGCTTTCAAGCAAAAATTACAATTTCAGAATATTTGTACCTGTATCATGAAATTGATGGCTACCCAGTACTTAAAGATGTTTCTGTCTTTAAGTTGTTTATACTGTTTTCTCAGAGGCTCAGTTGGTTAAGCGTCCACCTTAGGCTCAGGTCATGATCTTGTGGTTCATTGGTTCAAGCCCCATATAGGGCTCTGTGCTGACAGCTCAGAGCCTGGAGCCTGCTTCGGATTCTGTTTCTCCCTCTCTCTCTGTCCCTCCCCCACTCATGCGCGCTCTCTGTCTCTCTTTCAAAAATAAACATTAAAAAATGTTTTTTTATTGCTAATCTGAGACTGGTACAGATATAAATATTGGGATGTTTTGATGTTATATCACAAAATATGTCAGCATTTTAAAGATCTAGGTAACTCAGGGAACCAATACTATAACATCATGAATGGGCAAAAAGATCCATTCAAAATACCCAACAGACTTTTCATGTAACTGAGTATGAATGTTCTTTGATACAGTTTCAGATTTCACAATGCAACTAATCTTTAAGAATCTACTACTTGTTGGGGTGCCTGGGTGGCTCAGTTGCTTATGTGTCCGACTCTTGATTTTGGCTCAGGTTGTGATCCCAGGATTGTAGAATTGAGCCCCATGTTAGGCACTGCACTGAGCACGGAGCCTGCTTAAGATTCTTTCTCTCTCCCTCTGCTCTTCCTCCCCACGTGCTTGCACTCGCTCTCTCTCTCTCTCAAAAAAAAAAAAATTACTACCACTTGTCAAGGGTTAATTTCTGGAGTAAGGGTTATGTGTAGGCTCCTGGGCATGGGTGGATAGATAGCTTTTAGTATTATAGATAATTAATCCATTGCAATGGAAAGGAAGGTGGAGTATATGAAGACAAATAGAGGCAAGGTGGTAAACTTGGAAGAAGCATGAACATATAGAAACTATGTCCTGGTGGCACTGTTCTCAGCGAAATGAGAGGCAAGAGCTTCAAAGAAGGGAGAGGGAACTGAGTGGAGAATGGGGGAGGGTTGCTAGGCAGCCCCAAGGGTCCACTTGTGGTTTGTGGTCATAAGTTTAAAGTGAGACCAGCCAACACACTGATGTATAGTACATTATTAGGGGTTTCTGTTGAAACAATTTTTTTTATTGAATTCAAAGGTAGGAAGAAAGGAAGGAAGGAGAAGGGAAGGGAGAAAGGAGGAAAGAAGGGAGGAGAAAAGGAAGAAAGGCAGGCAGGCAGGCAAGACGGAAGGAAGGAAGGAAGGAAGGAAGGAAGGAAGGAAGGAAGGAAGGAAGGAAGGAAGGAAGGAAGGAAGGAAGAAAACCTACCACTTGTCATCTGATATAACATCAGAAGAGAATAACATTTTCTGAAATTGCTACTAAAACACTTCCCCTTTTCCGACTATGAATCCGCAAGAAGCTAGCTTTTCTTCATATACTTCCGCCAAGCATATCATGTATCACAACAGACTGACTGCAGAAGCATATGTGGGAATTAGGCCACTACAAGATCTGCAAAAGTGTAGAACAATCACTCTCTTCTCACTAAGTGTTTTGTCTTAGAAAGTATAGTGCTTTTTAATTAAAATATTACTTATATTAACATATGCTAGGTATATTAAAATTATTTTAAATGAATTTTTATTGCAAAATGTAGTTTTCATAAAAATACACTACTTATGTGAATATGTAATAGCTTTATCATAGTTATTTTTAAATGACTTAATAAATAATTAATACAATTTTCATATCTACTTTCTAAATGTGGTGAAATTTACCCATGGAAACAAATGCTAATTGGGGTCCTAAATAATTTTTAAGAGTTGAAAGAGGTCCTGAGATTTAAAAAATTGAGAGGGGCACCTGGGTGGCTCAGTCGGTTAAGCGTCCGACTTAGGCTCAGGTCATGATCTCACAGTTCGTGGGTTCGAGCCCCGCGTCAGGCTCTGTGCTGACAGCTAGCTCAGAGTCTGGAGCCTGTTTTGGATTCTGTATCTCCCTCTCTCTCTGACCCTCCCCTGCTCACGCTGTCTGTCTCTCTCAGAAATAAATAAAACATAAAAAAATTTTTAAAAAAAGAGTAAAAAATTGAGAATTTCTGCTCTAGGGTATCATCCAAGTCAGCTTGATTGAAGCGAGCTCACTGGACAGGACCTTGGGAACAGGGCAGAGAAGCAGCAGAGGAAAAGGGGTCTGCTTCAACAGAGCCAATCCAGAAGTTGCTAGCATCGTTCCTGCTTACAGCCTCTTGGCCAACGCTCAGTTCCATGGCCACACCCCACTGCCCAGCGGCTGGGAAACCTGGTCTCGACCTGGGAAGCCGGAAGGGAGGAATTTGAGGTCTCGGTCACACTCCCGGAACTGGATCTTGGAGCCACGCAAGGAGAGACTTCTCAGAGTTGGTGTAAAAGTAGCCGTGTTCCGGTGGCCAGCGCTGCCGAGGCCGAGGCTAACGTGCATGGTGTTTGGGTAGTACAGGAGCCAGAAAGCTGGTAGTAGATCAATGCTTTGATCCAAGAGGCTCAGCTGAAGCTGGGTTGGCAAGTGGCCTTATGCCCGCTCGAATATCCCCTTATACAACAACTGAACATGAGGGCTGGCCAAGCAGACAAGGACAAATGGGTACAAATATTGACTTTATGGTCAAAGCACTCAGGCTCCCATGATCCACCAGGGCCCATGTTACTTTACTGGTAGCATCAAAGGAACATGAATAGAGAGTGGACCATACCACAGATTTCGCTTTGTCTACCCCCAAAAAGACTAGCTGCTTCAGAGAACTCTGGGCCTGACAAAGGACAGCTACCATCTCTGAGAGAAAATTCTTCCTCTCTTGTTTGCTCTAAGATAATCTCCTATAAGCACCCTATTGGACCAGCCACCAGAGAGGCCCTGTAGAAAGTGGGGGCAAGGGCGCTGGGTGGCTCAGTCAGTTGAGCGTCTGACTTCGGCTCAGGGCGTGATCTCACGGTTCATGGGTTCGAGCCCTGCGTCAGGCTCTGTGCTGACAGCTAGCTCAGAGCCTGGAGCCTGCTTCAGATTCTGTGTCTCCCTCTCTCTCTGACCCTCCCCTGCTCACGCTGTCTCTCTCTCTCTCTCTCTCTTTCTCTCTCTCTCTCTCAGAAATAAATAAAACAATTTTTAAAATTTTAAAAAAGAAAGTGGGTGCAGGTGGCTTCCTCTGAGCCCAGTACACCACAGGTGGACTCATCATGAGACTGAGTGCCCAGCCCATATGGTTAATGGGACAGCTGACTGCCAACCTCAGCAGCTCAGTTCCATGGATCCCCTCTCTCCCCACCCCACCCCCGCTCAATTCACACAAATCATTTCTTTTTTATCTTAGTCCCTCGGCCTTTAAAATAAAGGATCAAAAATGTGTCTTTTCACAGGGTGGCTAAGAAAATCAAGCAAGACTTAAGTTGCAAAGCACTACGCATCAGAAAGGAAAAAGACAAATCTGAGTAGTCCGTTAACATGGCTATCACCGCCACTTGACACAGCTGAGAGCTCTTTAGGTCCACTTATGATTTCTCGGGTTCATATGTCCTCTTGCTTGTCACTCAAAGTGTGTAACTGATCTCCAGAACTTTTTCGTCTTGCAAACCTGAAACTCTCTACCTATTAAATAACTACTCCCCATTTCTCTCAAAATTAGTTTTGAAGTAATCCTTTCTCTCCAGCTTCTAGAGCCATAACCAGCTAAGCCAATGTGCCACACAGCAGGGCACCAAGACTTTTCTTCTCCTTCCCATTATCTACTCATGAAACACGGATTATATTGAGCCTAGCATATGATAGGTTCTTTGCAATGCTATGAGGCTTAAAAAAATTGTTATTATTCTTGAAGATCTCACAGTATATTTAACAAGTGTGCCAGTAACCGAGTGTGATTCAATGGTGGTAAACACGCAGTTACGGTCTACACCAGGTGTGGAGGTAGCACAGAAGAAGGTGCCGTCCATCTAACTGAGAGATGGGGTACAAAGGAAGCATGTGGGAATGTTATTAAAGGCTTCATGAGCAAGGGCCTCACGTTGGGATTTGAAGAATGAGGAGGCAAGGATTCATTAAGAGAAAACAGTGAGAAGTTCTGAAATACAAATGGTTCAGTCTAATGGGAGGTCTTTTTAGTCTAATGTTTTTTCATGGATTGTTTAATTCTCCACAGAGGTTTTACGTGATAAAGATCTCAGACAGGAACTTGAGTAGAGCCTAGGTGGGTGGTTATGACAGTGATAGACCGACAGAGGAGACGATTTTTTGCAGAGACTTGGAAATTCTGTCTAAGTAACATTTATCTCTTAACATGCAAACGTTCTTCTAGGGATGCATACTCAGGATAAAAATAAAAATTATTCCATTTGCAACGGAACGTTACACAGCCCTAAAAAAGGCTGAGATCTTGCCATTTGCAACAACATGCATGGCTCTAGAGAGTATTATGCTAATTGAAATAAGTCAGACAGAGAAAGACAAATACCATATGATTTCACTCACGTGTGGAATCTAAAAAGCTCAAATGAGGGACGCCTGGGTGGCTTAGTCGGTTAAGCGTCCGACTTTCACTTAGGTCATGATCTCGTGGTTCATGGGTTTGAGCCCCGCGTCAGGCTCTGTGCTGACTGCCAGCTCAGAGCCTGGAGCCTGTTTCAGTCTGTGACTCCCTCTCTCTCTGACCTTCCCCTGCTCACGCTGTCTCTCTCTCTCTCTCTCTCCTAGAAATAAATAAAACATTAAAAAAAAATTTAAAAAGCTCAAATGAAAAAACAAACAAAAAGCAGAATCAGACCTATAAATACAGAAACAAACTGAGGATTGCCAGAGAAGAGCGAGTAGGGTGATGGGCAAAATGTGTAAAAGGACTGGGAGATACTGGCTTCTAGTTATGGGATGAAGAAGTCACGAGAATAAAAGGCAGAGCACAAGGAAGATAGCCAATGAAATTCTAATAGCCTCATATGGTGACAGATGGTGGCTACACTTGTGGTGAGGATAGCATAACACAGACTTATCAAATCGGTATATTATACACCGGAAACTAATGTAACATTATGTGCCAACTCTACTCAAATTTAAAAATTTTTAATAATATAAAAAAAATAGGGGCACCTGGGTGCCTCAGTCAGTTAAGCATCTGATTCTTAACTTCAGCTCATAAACTGATCTCACAGTTGTGAGATCAAGCCCTGTGTAGGGTTCAGTCTCTCTCTCCCTGCCCCTCCCCCACTTGCACTGTCTCTCTCTCTCTCAAAATAAATAACTAAACTTAAAGAAAATTTTTAAAAAAGAGTTTAACAATTGATTTACTTTCCTTTTTGCCCAAGTATTCTAAAATGGTTATAGGATTGCTCTATATTATCCCAAACATGAGATATTTATTTGAAAATCGGGGGTTTATGGCCTCAGTATAGACAGTTACTTCTACTACAAATCCTATGGATGTTTTTAATGAGCAATCAAAATATTTACAGGCATGTAAATTTTAAGATCCCTTGTATCCTGCAATTACAGTAATTGCTTCCACCTCACTTCAAAAGAAGGGCCTGACAAACTAAAGACAGAGGAAGTCAGGACGGGGACCCGTCATGCAGAATTAAATAGTCCCAGGGGCTTGGGGAGCACTCCCTGGCTTCAGAAGGCTAATTGCCTGAGGATTCCTCAACTGCTGAACAGAACTCACCTGAGTTCCATCCTATTTTTCCTGGTTCCCAGGGGCTGCGATTCAGAGGTTGCATTCCACAGAGGAATCCTAAATCCAAGTGAAATAACCCTGAAATGCTATGATCTTGGCATAGACCTGAAGCCACGGTAAACATATGGCCTAGGTAAAAACATACAGGAATCACAGGCAAGCTGAAATTGCCACGCTTCGCCTTAATTTTATTTTGCTGTGTCTATGGCATCATTTTAAAAACAAATTAAAATTCAACGAAAGATTGAATAACGGAAAATTTTGGAATCTACCTGGGAAACTATAGAGATACTTGCTTTTTTGTGAATATACACTTGGAAAAAAAATAAGATGGATGATTCCCAGATGTTGTAGGCCACGGGCAAACATCCAGGTGCTTTCAATTACTTGAGAAGCAGGAGACTCTGTTTTGACAAAGCATCTTCACATATAACTTAAATTCCATGATTTAGGAAGTTTATTAAGACAAAGGAGAAATACCCGGTACTAATTTGTTTCATCAGGCAATCTCTCCAATTACAGAGCCTTTAACTAACGTGTCCGAATTCGTATAGTCCTCAGGATGCAAAGTGTAGAGAGGCCTCATTGGGTTTCTTGTTATTACAATTCCTCCTTTAGCATCAATTTTTCCATACTTGCCCAGTTTTAACCAAAGTAAATATTTTAACATATCTCCCTCCTGAAATATAGAGTAACAACAAATTTTTTGACAGTGACCATTTTTCCTTTTTCACTCTGTGCTTTAAAAAATATTCTTTTCTTTGAATCAGTTCAGATACTAGAGCATCTGTTTTAAATATACTGCTTTGGGTAGACTTTTTCCTCCCACATTCTTGTTAAGTGATACATCGGCATTATTGGGTCATCTTGAAATGATGTCTGCTTCTTTTAAATATGAAAACATATATGAGAGAATGACTATATTACTCTTAATTAAATACTATGTTTACAGCTCTAAGTTTGTGGTCGAAGATTTAAGGCATGTGTGAGAACTTTCAGGTGCTTATTCGTTCCCAGGAGGGAGGGGGGAAGAAAAGATGGGCTTCTGTTGTATCAGTAACATTTTATTTCTTTAACAGAAGAAATTATCTGAAGCAACCATGACATATTATTAACATCTATTAATAGGGTATAGAGGTCATCTGCAGCTGAACCACAGGAATCTACCCCAAAAACCAAGAGCACACTTTACGCACTGTATGTTAGCCAATTTGACAATAAATTATATTTTTTAAAAAAAGAACATCCACAGAAACCTTAGGAATAAAGCTAGTGCTGAATTCGTATGAAGTGTAAAGGCATAAAACATGAGAATAACGAATATTATCAGATAGAAGGTGTCACGGTACAATGTCGTGGTAAAAACTTGTTTTGAATCCCAGCTCTGTCACTCTGTAGATACACTATAGGTTGAGCTCTTGAATCTCTCTGAGCCTCAATTTCTCCATTTGTTAGAGGACTACAGTGATATTTGTGAGTTATAAAGAATATTATGTAGCTATACACATAGGGAATAAAACCATTATCAGACTTGTACGTTATCTATACAGAGTGATGATCAATTTATCATCAAAGTCTGAAATTCACTTCTAAAGAGATTTCTGATTTACTGAATTTTTTAAAATTTCCAACCAACAAATTTTAATATACCTTATTGAAACACTATATTTATAAAGTAATCCAAGTGTTGAGGTGCTAGTATAAAAGTGGGTAATATAATAAAGAATCTGAGTGCCTACAAGAATTAAAATAGAATATGGAAAAATGAAAAAGACTATATACTGAATTGGACTCCTGGGAAAAACTATCTGTTTAAAGAGTTTTAATTTTGTGGAGGAAAGAAAAGGAGGAAATCAATAGAATGACCTAGGCAGAGGGGATAGAGAAGGAAAATTAATCATTGCTTTCACAGATGTTGTCACATTTAATATTCTTGCCCAAAGTTACACAGCTATTGAGTAGGAGAACTAGGCTTCAAAGCTAGGCTTGATTTCATTCCCAAATCCATACTTTTAATTATTCTACAAAAGTATTCCCTTTCTGGAACCTAATTCTGACCAAAACAGAGGAATCTGTTGGCTAAGGGGAGGTGATTATTATATACCAGTTTACAGAGAGGACCTACTGATGAAATCTTTAAGCCACTTTGTCCTTGAATTCTGGGAAATGGGAGAAAAAATGTAATTCTAATATTTAAAAAGGTAGATTCTGCAAACCCTACATGAAGGAATTTTATTATTGACCCTTATCAAGAGGGCAACTTGTAACCACTAAAATACCATTATGGTTACATAAGATGAGCCATGGTACACGAATCTCATTTTTCTTTTAACAGATTTACGATAGGCTGAGCAAGAAAAGGCAGCAGAAAACACTTATCTATGCTTCAGCAGGAGGCTTGACAAAACCTCTCATTCAATCACTCAGTTCACAATTATTGAACCCTATACTTGGCTGATATGCCCATGTGGACATTTAAACAGCTCAGTACACCCATGCTTCAAACAGCACACTTGCCAGAATCTGTCCACATATTCCCAGTGGTGTGGTGCCCATCACAGAGATTCTTCCATCCATTCCTTTGAGTAATTGACTCCTGCTCACCCTTTGAGATTCAGGAGTCACTGCCTCCAGGAAGGCTTCCCCGATGCCCCTTCCCCTGAAGCAGTCCCTCACACACAGCAGTCTTGTATACAACCAAAGCTTCTTGGGCACATATTCATCCGAGCACTTACCCCACTGATTTGCAATTGTTTGTTTACTTGATTGGCTCACTCTCTGGATTGTAATCAGCCTACTGGCAGGAACCAGTATCTGTGTTCTATCTATGTTGCCGGCAGAAAGTAAGTATCCAAAAAAATATTGTTTGGGGAAAAAAAAATGTATTAGGCAGTATTGGAAGTGGTGCCAGACTTGACATGTTAAACATGAATAAGCTTCTTCCCTTTCAGTGGTCAATTTCCACATGTATTCAGGAGAGTTTCTTTTGTACTTTTGTGGGTTTTTTAATGGTTTTTTTTTTTTTAATTTTTGAGATAGAGACAGACACAAAGTGTGAGTGGGAGACACAGAATTTGAAGCAGGCTCCAGGCTCTGAGCCGTCAGCACAGAGCTCAATGAGGGGCTCAAACTCACGATCAGTGAGATGAGACCTGAGCCAAAGTCGACACTTAACTGACTGAGCCACCCAGGTGCCCTCTTTTACACTTGTCTTGATGTGACTATTAGACAGCTGCTCACTTTTGGGTGCTCCTTTCCAGTTCCCTTGCTAGGTCACCTTACCCACTTAAGTTACAGACCAGCTTCTTTCTTCTTTGGATTGCCCAATAACTAACTGTTGAATTAGAACAGACACATACAGAAAGCAGCCCGATACATTTCTACAAAACAAATGAATAGTGAAGTCTAATCCTTAGGAAGCAGGTTTGTAATTGTTTCCATAATTATCTAAGAGCATTCTCATCCCAAATGTTTCATGAGGTTGAACAGAGGAGTGAGTTCTAACAACATTCACTATAGACCTGCTAAGCTATGCATTGTACATGCTTTACTTCTTTACATTGATCCTTTAATGAATCAAGATCAGCCATTTTGTTTTAGAGATAAGGAAACAGAGGTGAAGGAAGAAGTGAACTGATACATGCAGCTCTTTAGGGGCAGGATTTGGACCTCAGTGCTCTGATCCCAAGCCACGTTACACTCCATAACTTAGTGCCTTCAAGCCACAGTTTCATCCTGGGCAGCATCCCGGCAGGGTGTGGGAGGGATCTGGGTCACTTTCAGGTTCTATCAGACTTCTTGAAACTTCAAAGCATTTTGTTTTCAAGTATTAAAGCTTTGTAAGAAGGGATGATAGTGTGTGGGTTTCCTTCTACAAACATCATGCCCTTCATGTCTCTCAACACAACTTGTTTGCTAAAACACACAGAGGTAAGATAGCCCAGAGGGTGGAGACAATGGTTTGTTTGTTTGCTCTCTTTCACTAGAAGGGAGCTATCTTCTCCAAGTCCCTGATGGTCAGTAGCAACTCCTGCAGCCGAGTCACTGACAACTTGGCTCCTGGACAGAAGACACAACTCCCATCCAGTGAATGGCATTTCAAATCTCAGAGGAACCACGACTATTCCAGGATACTCAGTACCCAGCCCCTGTGAAGACTCAGACTTTAAAACCATTAACCCATGACCTATATGCCAACCTGTCTTAAAATCCTTGTGGTGACTGACTCAAAAAGGCCAAGATACATAACATCATTTCAGACTAGAATATACAAGGGCACACAAGAATTAGAGAAATTATATTAAAAAAACAGATGTTTTCTCTTTGTCTATAGCTGATTGTTCAATGTTGTAAATAGAGTTTGGGTCTTCTCCAATCAAATGCAGTGGCCCAAGCTTCCAACTAGAAACTGACATCTGTGTAATGAAACCCACACAAGCCACAGAACAGGGAGACAGTAACAAAGCACCAACATCTTTTGTTAGTCAGTACTATCTACTTACAAGGAGCAATGGCTGGACAGTTAAGAGTTCAAAATAACTAAACCTTGACTGATTTTTTTAAAGTTTATTTATTTATTTTAAGAGAGAGAGAAAGTAGGGGAGGGCAGAGAAAGAGGGAGAGAGAGAGAGAGAGAGAGAGAGAGAGAATCCCAAGCAGGCTCCACACTCTCAGGGTGTGCATTGAGAGTGCACTCCACACTCCAGCCTGAGCAGGGCTGGAACTCAGGAATCATGAGATCATGACCTGAACTAAAATCAAGAGTTGGACGCTTAACCCACTGAGCCACCTGGGTGCCCCATCCTTGCCTGATTCTTCAAAGTTCTATAAAATACTTCTGGAGTACAATGACATTTGGCCATCAGTCTCCCATTCAGCTTCTCCATTTCTTACTAGAAAGACTGTGAAGACACTAGGGAAAAGGTGAAACTGATCATGAACAAAAACGAAATCAAGTAAGTACTTTCCCATTTAGATTACTTCTTTTATCTGCCTAGAAACACAGGATTTTTGTCCTTCATCTTTATCATTAAAACCTTTTTCCAGAATGTATTTGATTGTGAACTTGTTTTGATTAATTTTGTTCAGGAACATTTTCCTGTCCTGCAATTGAATTGTTCCTACTGTTACATTTGTTTCAGGTCTCAATATTGATTGTGACCAATATATGGCACTTGAGGTACTTTAGGTACAAGATTTTTTAGTCTACATGAAGAAAAGTTCCTGAAGAATCCTCAAATCAGCTGAAGGGGTGGCCTTAAATAGGCTAAATCTTACAGTTCTGAGAGAAACAGTGCCCAGATGTTTTAAAAGCCTAAAGAGTTATGTGATGAAATATTCATGATCATTTAAAGCATATGCTTCATCCTACAGAATAACATCTCAATCATGCAGGCTTTTGTCTCCCAACTACCTTCACTAGGTCATTCACTGCTTTGAGGGGTGAGGTACATGGTAATACTGGTGAAATTTCTTGGGCACAGATCTTTGACCTACTTCTTTTACCCTTCCTAGTCAGATTAAATGTTGTATGGAATACTATGACAATGGAAAGCCCAGTCTATAAATCCACAGAGTAGTGCTGTCAGGGTGAGGCACACCTCTGTCAGGAATTTGTATATATTCTCTAAAAATAAATTGCTGCATGCTTTATGATAGTGATGGCAGGTCACATTGGAAATGGTGCCATATCGGGGCTTCAGCACTGGTCTCACTTATTGATAAAGTAGACTAGCATCAGGGTAACCACCAAATTAACCTCAATAAGATGAAATCTACATTTCTGAGTCCATGCATAACCTCCATGCCTGCCAATATGGACACTTTGTGCATAAACCCACCAAACAAGCCTTCTGGGGGAAAGACACTGATATTCAAAGAATGGATCATTTTGTCTACCTGATTGCTGAGATCTTCCTCTATAGGTGTTACTATCTAATGGGATACAAATATCTTCAAACTCTGCTCATTTTGTGAAGTCCATCCACATACCTCATATTACCAATTCTGTTCTAAGTCTCAGACCTGCAATCTGAACAGAGTTTATTCCTACCATTTGGCATGTGTGTAAGTCACTAAACACCAGAACGTATGTTAATTTTCTCCAGCAGAAATATCACATTTGGGATAGCAGCTGCAATCAGAGATACCACCTATGGTAAGTTTAGCAATCCACACTAGTAATGCCACTGCATACCGCATCTTACCACTTTCTCATTCTCCACCTACCCTCAAGCTAGAGGTTATTCTCCTTAAAAAAGAGGGCAATCTTGCCCAAGAATTCCCTTGCTGAAGGTTTATTCTAGGACTACTTTTTGTGCCAACTACCAGAGTCCTGACAATAAACAGAATTCTCCCCAGTAGGTCAAATTAAGAGAATTTAATGAAAGTGCTACTTACAAATAATGGGAAGTATTAAGGAATGTTGAGGTACTGTGAAATTAGCAGTAATAGGGAGCCATTGCCACCCCTAGATCCGAGAGACAAGGGGAGGAAATAGTGTTACTGGGGCCCAGGGAGAAGAGAGTCACCAGTATAGAGCTATACTCATGGACAGTTACAGCTATTGTCAAAGATGTAGCATTGAAGCAGTTAGACTCAAGGAATACATATTCTCTCTCATACTACTTTCTGATCTCCATCAGCTAAATCCAACTGGAAGTCAGGCATCATAGTCTTGGTGATATAGTTGGAAAAGGTTAGTCTTCTAAGTTAAACAACAACACAGAGAGTGTTGGTAATGGGTATAAGGGTGGGGAGACAGAATAATCAGCACAGAAACAAAAACCTTATGTGGCCCTGCTTTCAGATAACAAGGACTAAACTAATGATCTACCTAGAATGTGTACCATTTACTGCATGAAGACACTTCTACAAATTATTTTCATAATGATTTATAGTGAACAACTACTGCTTGCTTAGCCCAACCCAACACTTTTTCTGGGAATTCCACCCTCCTTTTTACAAGTCCATCTATGTGGTCTGAAGAGCTGAGTAGGCCAGTGAAAGCAAGGTCAAGAACAATGCAAATGTGCAGTGAGAACATGAGGGAAAATGGAGAAAGTAGACATATAAAGCATTTCCTTCTCACGCTGTTCCTGAAGTACAGCATCATATTGCCCTTGAATCCCATAAAATTCTCTAGAATCCTTCAACAACATGACTTTGAACTGCATGGGTCCACTCATACATGAATTTTTTTCAGGAAATTCAGCACAGTACTGTACATGTATTTTCTCTTTCCCATGATTTTCTTAATAGTCTTTTCTCTTCTCCAGCCTACTTTACTGTAAGACTGCAGCGCATGATACATACAACATATAAAATAGATGTTGATTAACTTTTTATGTTATCAGTAGGTTTCCAGTCAACTGTGGGCTATCAAGTTTTGAAGGAGTCAAAAGTTATACACAGATTTTGAGTGCGTGGGGATCACCAGACCTAACGCCCCTGATATTCAAGGGTCAACTACATTTTCCTTAAGTGTAATTAGAGTTTTGTTTCTCTCTCTTTTTTTTTTAATTTATTTCTAGGAGAGAGAGAGAGAGACAGCGTGAGCAGGGGAGGGTCAGAGAGAGAGGGAGACACAGACTCTGAAATAGGCTCCAGGCTCTGAGCTGGCAGTCAGCACAGAGCCCGACGTGGGGCTCAAACCCCCGAACCGCGAGATCATGACCTAAGCGAAAGTCAGATGCTTAACCGACTAAGCCACCCAGGCGCCCCAGAGTTTTGTTTCTCTTATCTAGAATCCTAACTAGTAGATCATCATTATGAACACATAGTAGACTTAATACATCTTCACATGTTAATGTATCATATCAATTTGAACTTGTATCAATGTTTCCTTCTCAATCTCAGGTGATTCTTTTTGAAAAAATATGAGAAATTGATGAAAAGAAAAAGAACATTACGTATATTGATTGAATGGAGATGAGTTAAAAGAAATTGGGGGATAAGTGTGCTACAGTTTTTCTACTACGAAAGCAGAAAACCCATTAAATCTATATAAACAATTCTAGGAATAGATCACTGCAACTGCACATGAAATTTCACGTGACAGGGAGACAATCTTTGAAATATCTCAGTTCCTACACGGCGGCATGTTTGACTCACAACCAGTTTGATTTTACTTTCTCAACGTACTCACATTTCAGAAACTACCAGAGACATTTTCCCTTCTCAAACCCTTATGAAAATCTACATACTTCCCACTGGGAGAACACAAATAAGATGGATATTCTTGGGGGGGAAAAAACTTGTTGAGAAAATGACTTTTCAATGAGATTTGAATCCACAAGCTTCCTCTGTGAAAGCTCCCCATCTCAGATTTCTATAGCAAGATCTCAGCTTAAAACACTTATGCACTAAAATATCCTCAAGAAAATAACATCATCTTAATATTCTCTCCTAAATCCAAGATTACTTCAGGAAAAGTAAGTTAACTTAACGTCAGAATTGGCCACAGAAATTCAGTCTGAGTATGTGTTGAAAAACCTTATTAGACTCCAGCCCTGACACAAGAAAGGTTAAAATGGTTTTGCTTGGTTGGTTGTGTTTAGTTAGTAGGGGAATGTTTGTTCTCCTCCCGTATTGCTATCATAAAACACATTGATCACTGTCTGTAGCCATTTGGGTTTACTGTTTATATTTGAGAGATGTCGCAATATTGAGCAGGGAAGTCCTTATCATAGGAGGGAAATGATTTGGACCATAAATAGTTGTTTACAAATAAAACCAGATTATTCATCTGTTTTCTGTTTATGTTACTAATTATCAAGACCTAAATGAGTGTTTTTGTTTAGACATCTTCTGATTCTTCAGTCTCCTTCAGGCAGATTTTGAATACCAGCGGATTTAGTTTTCACCAACCATCACAAGCAAATATTTAGCCCTAATTTCCAAATTTATTATTGCATTGTGATTCCTGCCGCCTTATCTTTCCCTAATTTCATGGAAGGAACATAAAAATAAGAACATTTTGAATCCAGTGGGAGAAACATTGGATGTTTTCACGTGCCAAGCCTGCACTAGTCATTTAGAATACAAAAAAATGAATACAATTCCTGATCTATCTGGAGATGAAAGGAAAGCAGAAACTTCACAAGCGTTGACCTCTATTGTCGATAAAGGTAAGACAATTGCTAAGAGTAGAGGGCAATGGGGAAGAAAGCAGATGCAAGGGAAAGGACATAAGAGAGTAGCAAAATTTGGGATTTGCCATTAAAAAAAGGACAAGCATTAACTGAGTACTATGTGCCAGCCAGTGGGTAAATTGCTTTAACATACATTGTCTTTTTAATCCTTAAAACAGTCTTTTAATGTAGGTACCACTCTTCTCATTTTAGAAATTAAATAATGGAGAATCAGAGAGGTTAAATGACTTGCCCAAGGTCATACAATCTAGTGAATTGTAGAATCAGGATATAACCTACTACCTATAAAAGCAATTGGCTAGAAAACAAGCAAAGAACTGCTAAGTGGCAGTAAGTGCCATGTTCAGTTTAACATCTATGAATTTACAGTAACACAAACTTGCAAAACTATGCTATTTTTTCCAACAAGGCTTGGCAACTCAAGAAAAGAAATGCAGAAAGCTAATTGTTGAAGTCACCTAGGATTGACTGAGGATTGACATGGTTGTTGTGAGTAAAGCATAGTTGTGATAAAGGAATGAATGTACTAAAAAATCCTGTGGAAATGAATGTTAGGTTAAAAAGGGGACAGGTGCCTCACTGGCTCAGTGGCAGAGCATTGACTCTTGATCTTGGGGTCATGAGTTTGAGACCCATGTTGGGTGTAGAGATTACTTTTAAAAAGCATAAGGTTAATGGCACAGAACAGACAATCTATGCAAGCACCATCCATAGATGATATGGAAAGATGGGAGGAACTGAGATGGAGAAGATTAGCCAGGTGCTAATATTTCAGATGGGTGGTGGGGAAATGACTGGGTAAGTTGGTATGACACCATGCAGTAGGGTGGCGGGTAAAGAGCTTCAATGCAAAAAGCCTCAGTGGAGAGGGTTTTTACAAGGTGGTGGAGAAATGGAGCTTACAATAGTAAGCTGGAAAGATACCAGCCCTACCTTCTGGTCCTAAGGTACATAAGCTTTGTGAAAGTAAACAGCCAAAGCCACTTATAAGAGCTTCAGTCTTCTCAGGAAAGACCCAATTTCACTAAAAACCAAGAGGCAGAGGAGTACTTAGGCAAGAGATTGAAAATATGAAGATAGGTGTTGCTGGCTATGGAGCAGCCATTCTAGAAGGAACAGCAAAAGAGTTTGGGAAGTGAGAAAATATAGTGGTCAGTTCAAAAGTAAGGAAGTACAATAGAAATTTAACTTATGCTTTGACTGATTAAAAGGGAATGAGAAGCAGAGCACCTGTGTGGCTCAGTTGGTTAAGCGTCTGACTTTGGCTCAGGTCATGATCTCATGGCTTGTGGGTTCAAGCCCTGCATCAGGCTCTGTGCTGACAGCTTGGAGCCTGGAGCCTGCTTTGGATTCTCTCTCTCTCTCTCTCTCTCTCTCTGTCTCTCTCTCTGCCCCTCCCTGCTCACACTCTATCTCTCAAAATAAATAAAAACATTTAAAAAAAAAAAAAGAAAAAAGGAATGAGAAGCACGGAGGATCCGGTCTCAACAGTCTATCTGAGAAAGGCAATCATTAATCGCAGTAGGCAGAAGACAACTCACTTGACTGAGCTGATGGTGAATCCAGAATGTATAGATAAATCTAGCTACTAGATGAGCTTCCATTTATTGAAAGAATATTATGTACCAAGTATTATTTGTATTTATTTCACTTAAACCTTACAAAAGTCTGTGAGCTAAGTATTATTATTCTAAATTTACAAATGGTAAGTAGACACTTAAAGAGATTAACATAGCAAAGCCAGGATCCAAAATTTAACAGAGGTTACTACCAGTGGCTCACAAACTGTAATAGGCTGGAAACATACTTTGAATGTTTTGTTTGGCCTTCACATTCTCAAAGGAAATACATATAACTCAGTAGCTAGAAGAGTTCTATCTTGACCACCTTACTTGTTTTTAGTGTTATTGGATTACTCCTGTGGGCATCTAAATTTGTTAGCCTTATTTAAACTAAATGAATCTGACTCCATATTTTACGTACTCTATAGTATTTAACAAGAAAAGGCAGATCCCATTTTCAGCCATGACAAAGTAACCACCCTGAACAAATCTAAAATTAGATGAAATGTATAAGGCAACTGCTTTCAGGTACTGAACCACAAGCAATGTAGGATCATGATCCTTAAGAGAAGGAAAATGCAGATGAATGTCATATTTTCCCTAGATTTCTGCCTGGGGACAATTTCCAGATGATTGAATAGAGAGGTGAAATCTAAGCAGAGCACAGCAGTCTCATTGAGTTAATGAGGTAGGAACCAGAGTTTGGAGCTACTGAGGCAGCTGGAATTTGCATCATGATTCAAGAGAAAAGGTAATTGCACAGAGGAGGGGTCCTGAAGTCTGCTTAGTATGCGCAGTGGATTACTGGACAAGGCTAGGCTATATATTCACAGGATGAGGCTCTACAATGAACAACAAAGAGTAGATAATGCAGGGGTGAGGGTTGGCTGGAGGCAAGAGAGATCATACAGAATTCAGAGATATAGGATTCCTAGTCCAGCCAATGGAGAAGCCTTGTTGAGAATGCCATAAATGTCATGTCTTAGGAACAAGAACTATCACCTTAAGTAAAAACCACATTCTAAGAATAAGGGGAGCAAGGGACAAAAATACTTGAAAACATAATGACTAAAAATTTCTAAAATAGGTGATAACCATAAACCTACAGATCTAAGAAACCCAGCAAACCGCAAGTAGTATAAACTAAAAAAAAAAAAAAAAAATCAAAATCAAATCTGGTATATTACAGTCAAACTACAACAGAGAAAACTTTATAGGGGCTCTAGAAGAAAAAAGGACATTAAATACAGAAAAACAAGAGTAAAAATGATGTCTGACTTTCTATCATAAACTGTAGAGGATAAAACACAAAGGAATGTCATCTTAAAATGCTAAGGAAACAAAAAACGGCTACCTAAAGTTATTTAGCCAGTGAACATATCCTCTAAAAACAAGAAGGAAATAAAGATATTTTCAGATAGAGGAAATCTAAGAGAATTTGTATCCAGACCTGCACTATAAGAAATGCTAAGGTAAAGAGGTTTATTCAACTGAAGGAAATGATATATCAGAGGAAGAACTGTGTTGACACAAAGGAATAAATAACATTGCAAATAATAAATATCTGATTTAATATAAACACTAGCACTTTTCTTCCTTAATTCCTGTGAAAGACAATTGACAAAAGCAAAAATAATGGCACTGTGTTGTGGGGTTGATATCATATAGAGAGGCAAATCATATGATGACAATAACAAAAAATGTAGGTAAATGGAATAATTTTACAGAAAACAACTCCATTTATAATATTATCAAAAAATAAATTAAATACTTGAGAATAAATTTCTAAAAAGAAGGTCAAGATTTGACCACTGAAAATTACAGCACATCACTGAAATAAGTTAAAGACCTAAATGGGGGACACCTGGGAGGCTCAGTCAGTTAAGCCTCTGACTTCCGCTCAGGTCATTATCTCACGGTTTGTTGAGTTTAAGCCCCACGTTGGGCTCTGGAGCCTGCTTTGGATTCTGTGTCTCATTCTCTCTCTGCCCCTCCCCTACTTGTGCTCTCTCTGTCTCTGTCTCTCAAAAGTAAATAAATGTAAAAAAAAATTTTTTTAAAGAAAAAAACCTAAATGAAAGGAAAGACATTCCATACTCATGGATTGGAAGACTTAATACTGTTAAGAGGGAAATTCTCTACAAATTCATCTATAGAGTCAATGAAATCCCTAACACATTCCCAGTTACCTTTTATTTTTGCAGAAATTAATAAAATGATCATATGAAAATTCTAAGAATTCAGAATAGCCAAGACATTATAAAATAAGTACAAAGTTGGAAGACCCACACTTCCCAATTTTGAAACTTACTACAAAGCCACAGTAATCAAAACTGTATGGCACTTGAATTGGAATAGACATACAGATCAATAGAATTGAAAGTCTAGAAATAAATCCATAAATACCTTTATGGTCAATTGACTTTTGATGAGTGTCAAGACAATTCAATGTGAAAAGAACAAACTTTTCAACAAATATTGTGAAGAGAACTTACATTAACATACAAAAGAATGAATTTAGACCACTACTTCACACCACATTTAAAATTAACTCAAAACAGATCACAGGCCTAAACGTAAGAGCTAAAATTTAAAACTCTTATGAGAAAGCATAGCGCAAGTCTTCATGACTTGGATTAGGCAATGATTTCTTGGATATGACACTAAAGCTCCAACAACAAAGAAAAAAAACACACAAATTACACTTTATAAAAATGTAAAACATGTGCTTCAAAAGACACTAGCAAGAAAGTGAAAAAATCCACAGAACGGGAGAAAACATTTGCATGCCATATACCCAATAAGGGACTTGTATCCAGGATACATAAGCACTCTCACAACGCAACAAAAAAACCCAAATGAAAAATGTGCAAAGTATTTGAACAAACATTTCTCCAAAGATAACATATAAATATGCCAATAAGCAGATGGGAATATGCTCAGTGTCATTAGCCATCAAGAAATGCAAATAAAAACCATAATGACATACCACTTCACATACAACAGGACAGGTGAGTATATGGAAAAATTAGAACCCTTGAACATTGCTAGTGGGACTTTAAAATGGTGTAGACTCTTTAGAAAATAGTTTGGCAGTTCTTCAAAAAGTTAATCATATGACCCAGAAATTCCACTCCTAGATATCTGACAAGAAAACTGAAAATATATGTTCACACAAAAACCTGCATGCAACATTTATAGTAGAATTATTCATAATAGCCAAAAAGTGTAAATCATCCAAAGCCCATCAACTGATGAATGGATAAACAAAATGTGGTTTATACATACAATGGAATATTATTCAGCCATAAAAAGAAATGAATCACTAATACATGCCTCCACATGGATGAACGTTGAAAACATGCTCAGTGAAATGGATAGAGAGCTTCTTTTAGGAAAATGAAAATGTTTTAGAATTAATGGTGATGTTTATACAACTCTCTCAATATATACAAATCCACTGAATTATATACTTTAATGGGGGTAGATTTCATGGTATTTGAATTATATCTCAATTTTAAAATTGGAGAATTCTATAGAAAGATGTAAAATAAAGGCTGTTTTATTTGGGACAGGAAAACTCCATAAACTAATCCATAAATTTCATGTAGGTCCAATAAAATTGTAATAGGACTTTTTTTTCACTTGACAAAATGTAAATTTTTTTGAGAAAATAAACATGGAAGAATCATCTTTAAAAATCTGCAAAATATTATAAGACTTAAGTTGGTCGACATTGAATTAGCTCTCCTACATATTATCTGTGTGGGTCAAAATACTACAATGTCTAAAGGCATATACAGAGAGATAGTTTTCAATTTTTCGTTTTTAAAATAATGCAAATATATTACTTTTATAATAATAAAGCAAGCAAAAAAGCAAATTAAAAAATAAATAATCTATGTATCTCCTCTACTATTAGTTTATTCTATTTTAGGCTAAAAATCCCTCTTTAATATATTTTCAACTGCATGATTTCAAGTCACTTTTTCAGCCTTGTTGATTTTCTCTGAATATAGGTAAATTTATGAATAGCCTCCCTAGAGTTTGGCACCTAACCTGAATACATTCAATGTGGACTTATTGGCACACAATAAACACTTATTTTCTTGGTTATTCTGGTTACTTCATTTACATAAATGCATCCTAACATCATATTACCCTTTTGGGGCAGTTACTGCACAAAGTTTACTGATATGAGGTCAAAGACGAGTGCCTAAAGCCCCTTGTCATATTCATAGTCAGTACTGCTAAGCCAAAAACTATCTTTATAATCTTGTCCCATGTGCAGTGATAAAATTGGAATAAAATATAAGACCTTACCTAATTCCAACAAATTTCATCTTGATCTAGTTGTCCCAATCCTTTGTATTCGATGCAATCATTCAAGGTATTCATTAACTCCTCCAGCTCTGTGATATCTGAAAATTTGTAAGGGACGACCCTTAGACCATCATCTGAGTCACTTATGACAAGAATGTCAGGACTTCTTGGGGGACACAGACTGAAGATAATATGAAAATCTCTTTATGCATTAATTAATTCCCACTGTGTTTCTGGCATCTAGCCCAAAGGTGCTCAGACTTTAGTGTGCCTAAGAGTTACCTGGGTAGCTTGTAAATTCTCTGGACTCACCTGTAGGGTTTCTGATTCAAGAGGTTTAGAATGAGGTCCAATTAAAACTAACATCCACAGAACTACTTTTATAGATTTACCTAAGTTTATATATTTCTCTTTATTGATTAATAAGTATATTGGAGAGGTCATGTCATACACATTGCTGAAGGCAAGATGCAGTGTCTATTGAATTAACTCCACCCACCACCTGGCTCCATGTTAAAGAAGAGAATGGAGTTAATGTGCAAGAAAACCTCTGTTGTCTTCTTATGAACAATGTTGCCTTTGTGTTCACAAACCCTTTCCTAATAATCATTCCTAGAGTTGATTTTCACACATTTTAATTTAATTACCAAATATCTCCAGGGGGGTTAGTATATGCCAAATATTATGCTAATCTATATTCCCACCAGTGGTAAGAGTTTTTCATTGTACCCATGTTCACATTGGGTCTTATAATTCTTCCATGTACTAAGTTTGATAAGATAGAATAAATATATTTGTATTATTTTAATTTACATTTTTATTATCTTCAACAATGAAGAAGAAAATTTTTTCATATTTTTCTTGGGCCATTGCAGATTCCCCATTGATTCCCATATATAAGTTGCTGTGTTTATTTTTTCTAACAAATATGTAAGTTATCACTATTATATTTAATGCTATATATGTTGCAAATAGTTTTCTCCATTTTCTATTTCTCTGTTCCCTTATGCTGTCTTTTAACCTTTTTATGATTTTTCTCCTTTATAGTAAGTATGTTTCAAATTCTTATGCAGACAAAGGCAACAATCTTTTTATTATGGTTTCTGCCATTGTTTGAAACTATGCTTTGAGGTACCTGGGTGGCTCAGTAGGTTAAGCATCTGACTCATGATTTCGGCTCAGGTCATGATCTCACGGTTTGTGAGATGGAGCCCCATGTCAGGCTGTGCATTGACATCGCAGAGTCTGCTTGGGATTCTCTTTCCCCTCTCTCTTTGCCCCTCCCCACCCCATCAAAATAAATAAATCAACTTGAAAACAGAAAGAAACCATGCTTTAAATATCTTCCTCCAAGACTATGTAAATATTCAATTATATTATCTTTAAAATATAATCTTTTACATTTTATATATTTAAATTTTAGATACCATTTTATCAGTTATATAGTCCCATAATTCATTAAAAATATAATCCTTCAAAAATCTGAATCGGGGGCGCCTGAGTGGCTCAGTCAGTTAAGGGCCCGACTTTGGCTCAGGTCAAGATCTCACAGTTTGTGGGTTCGAGCCCCACATCGGGTTCAGTGCTGACAGCTTGGAGCCTGGAGCCTGCTTCAGATTCTGTGTCTCCCTCTCTCTCTGCCCCTTCCCTGCTCATGTTCTATCTCTGTCTCAAAAAGAAATAAACATTAAAAAAATTTTTTCTAAATCTGGATCAGGAATGTTAATTAGCAGTATTATTTAAATACTAAAAACTGAGGAATTGTGTAAATGTATCATAAGATGAAATTAGTTGATTATGTAGAACTACCATAAGATAAAACATTGTGGCACTTGAGATTTTGGTTTAAAGGGATATCTTCTTATATGAAATTATTCATAATTTAATGTTAAGTGAAACAAAGCAGGACTACATGTAGACATATATACACATTCATGACATCCGAAGCTAAAACTATATGCTGTGTTGAATTCTAATAACTTTGAGCTAAATAGTAAAATGTGTAGTATAAACTATTTGGTTTTAGATCACTTGCATAATATTTGGAAGTTATTTAGAAATTTTTGTTTCCAAATATAACTGTGCTGTCATTGTGAATACCCAGACCAAGTCAGTAATATATTTGCCACAAAAAAGCATGAGTTTAACTATTTCTA
Source organism: Hyaena hyaena (assembly GCF_003009895.1). Taxonomy (NCBI): domain Eukaryota; kingdom Metazoa; phylum Chordata; class Mammalia; order Carnivora; family Hyaenidae; genus Hyaena; species Hyaena hyaena. The sequence continues at coordinate 5,480,735 of NW_024080638.1, forward strand.
TGTGTCATATGCAAATATAAATACACTCTCATGTTTTACTGATATGGGGTCAGCATGCTTCTGCACTTAAATTTCCACACTTAAATGACTTTTAATAGTCAATTAAAAAAACAATTCTGGCATAAGAGTTTCAACAACATAAAGATGATGGCGGCTCATTGGGTCGGGGGTCCCCAAGACCACCCCAGTTAGATGATCTGCTGGGAGGTCTCAGAAGACTCAGCAGAAGGCCATACCATGACTGATTTTTTATTTTTATTTTTTTACCATGACTGATTTATTACAGCAAAAATATCAAAGCAAAATCAAAGAAAAGACCAGAGGAATCATGAAAGCTTCCAAGAGTGTTCTTCCAGTGGAGTCACAGGAGAAGCATTTAATTCCCCAGCAATGTGTTGTGACAATGCATGTAAAATATTGTCTACTAACAAGTGCATTAGAAACTCGGCATCCAGGGTTTTTGCTGGGGGCTGGTCACACAGGCCCCCTCTGCCTAGCGTATCCCCAAATTCCAGATTCCCCAAAGGAAGGCAAGCATTGTACATTGTTGGTACAAACTGTCTAGGCACAGTGAGCCACTCTTATCAGTTCTGTGAATGGTGGACACTTTCCAGAAACCCAAGTTTCCAGATGCCAGTCAAGGGCCTCCTTGCAAATGGGCATCTCCAAGGATAGCCGCTTCTAGCCTGCTTTCTCAATTCTTTCCTGCACACACGTGTACAAGTTATCACATTACCAGATGTAGGAATCATATACACACGCTAGTCTCATTCATACCCAAATAAAGTTAAACAAAGAAAAGCAAATGCGTGAAGTTTACCCTAAAATTCATTTTTATTGGGCCCATGAATAAATCATTCCAGAAGTGACCAATTCGAAAGAGATCAGAAATTAAAATATTATGTTTTTTTCTCAAGTGGCAAAGTTAATGCACATTTGTTATAGAAAATGGGGAAAACTCGGAAAAATATTAAAGAAATAAGATTCACTGAAACCTTCAATCACAGATTTTACCATTGCTGACCTTTTCTATTCATGTACATCTATTAATGTAGATACCACGTTTACTATTAAGTTTTATTTTAGTTACCTGCATTTTTCTATGTCACCAAAAATTCCCGATAAGCATTTTTCATAATGGAAGGTAACTTATCCCTAGTTATAATTTTTAAAGTCTTCTCCTTTCTGTTGGATAAGTTGTTTCCTGTCATTAATATTTTTTTTAAACTCTCATAAAACCTTTCAATGGCTTTCTATTGCTCTTGGAATAAAGGTCAAAATCTTTAATATGGTCAATGAGGCCCCACGTGATTCAGAGCTTCCTTCCCTCGGCAACTCTAGTTTACTCTGTCTCTGCCCCCAGTTACCATGGCCTTCCTGGAGTTCCTCAAGTGTGCCACTGGCTCCCGCTTCATGGGTCATACATGTGTCACCAGCCCCCACCTTCTCCACTGCCATTAGCACAGTTTTAGTTAGTCATGTAAGTAAGTATGCACATTTTTTGAATATATATCTCCCATAATAGGCGGTAATCTCCATGAAAGCAGAGCATGTATCTGTCTTGTCCACTGATGTATTCCTTCCCAGTGCTAAACGTTATCCCTGGAATATACACATGCAAAAATAATTGTGGAATTAAAGAACAGATCCATTAATAATTGGATTCTACCTTTAAGTCAATTTTTGCTCTCTTAGTGTATTTGAGAACTTTGTTCATTGGATTCCCACATTTCTTGAGTTATCATTAAATATCTCATTTTTGTACGATTTTCATTTCCTCATTATACTTCTTCATTATTATAGTAAATAATTAAAACCATTTAATTCTGTGTATATTTTTCTTTACAGATGCTTTACTGAACTATTTTATTAATTCCAGAATTTTTTAGATTTATTGTATAGAGTTTTCTCCAAATCACAATGCCTATGACTTACATTGTTATATTTTATCACTTATTATATTACTCATATTCATTCCTGGTAGTTAGATTTCAATTTTGAATCGATACTATTTTGCACAGTATCTTTAAAATTGTCTTATGGCTGGGTGTTTTGCTTAATCTATTTGTAAAACTCAATCTCTCTGTCTTTTAGGATGTGCTCTGTGGAATTTATGAAGGCTTCATTATAGATAAAGGTGTTTACCTACAGATTTTGTTTTTTATTAGGGATGTTGAGCTAAAACTGAGTGGAGAAGAATTGAGAGGTCTGGATTCTCTAGCAGGGCACCAGATCAAACACACTCCATTTGGGGGCCATGAGCCAGTTCCTACAACTTGGTAATAGGGTGAGGGAAACAAGACAGATGCGCTGGAGGGTCCAGGAGAATAGGTTTGATTTATGAATTCTGGAAATAGTCATATCTGATATCCAGCATTTTCTTCTCTATACTGCATCTAGTATTTTTTAGTTACCTACTATTGTGAGTAGAGTTTTGTTTAAATGTTTCAGCCTGAGCTTAGCTAAGTTCTGGGTGCTGATCGATGGGCCTATCTCCCCATTTGGGTTGCAGCTCTACAGAATGAGATGCAGTGGCTTTAGGAAGCCAGTTCGGAAATAATAAGAAGTTATTATCCAAAGATCAGAGATGCAGGCCAGAAGGAGGTCACTGGCCCGAGCGCGCAGTGAAATCTAGGACTCATCTGGGAAACACTCAAGTATTCTATAGGGAGTCCCAGAGACCTTGGGGAGGGGAAAATGAGAAACGCCTAACTTCTTGTGGTCAAACATAATGAGAGCTCAGATCCTTTCATTCGGATTAGAGGGAAGGGCTAGTTCTGACAACCGGAGAGGTCAGCAACCCCTGGGTTACAAACTAATAAATTCACTTAATAGGCAGGCAGTGAGACAGAAACTCCTTTTCCAGATGCTTCTGTGCCTTCCTGCTACACAGCACTGTGACTACTGTTCTAAAGTTCTATTTCAAAATACAGGATGTTAATTTTGTTTTGATTTTTAAAAACACTGAATGTAGATGAAGGTACAATAAATGTGGCATCGTCATCTAGTACCATGAATAAAAAGTCACAAAATACGTGCATAATTTAATCTAGAAATTCTCCTTAATGAAAACATCTTAAAATAATAAATAAAAAATGTAAGGGAAGGCATAAAAAGGGGTTAACAAACAAAATAAACTCCAGCCTTAAAACTCTGGGCTGAAAAGCAAAAAGCATTCATTGATAAAGATGACACTGATAATAATGATAAGGAGAAATGTATTATTATTTATGCCGTTCACAGTATAAGAGTTTTAGAATCCTATATAAAATTTGATAAGTAAAATAAGTAGCAGCGTGAGTGCAAAATGGCAAATAATATGTTAAGCAGTGAAAAGTATTTCAATATTTAGGGGCGCCTCAGTGGCTCAGTGGGATAAATGTCCCACTTCTGCTCAGGTCAAGATCTCAGGGTTTGTGACTTCGAGCCCCACGTCAGGCTCTGAGCTGTCAGCACAGAGGCCTGCTTTGGATTCTATGTCTCCCTTTCTCTCTGCCCCTTCCCTGCTCTCCTTCTCTCTCTTTCTCTTTCTCAAAAATAAATCAAACTTTAAAAAATAAGTAAATAAAAGTATTTCAATATTAAAAATATTAAGTTACAAAAGGACAGTAGTGTATATTTGCTGCAAAATAGGCCCCCTGGCTTAGATTGCTGGTAGAAAGGAGAGTTGGCCAACCCAGGCTCAGGTGGTGGAGCCATCTATACTCACCTCACCAGCTAGCTTTCTTTTTCTTTACGCTGCGTGACGTGTTCTCACATATGTAGAGGGTAGGGTATACGTGTTCCTTGGCAAATGTTACTAGCCCTTACTAGTAACTTCCATTCCTACTTGTACATAAGTGCCAAAGCATGGTGATATTATGTACAAAAAGCATCCATCTCAGTGTTATTTATACGAGTAAAATAAGGAGACAACCTAAAATGACTAGGAACTGGAATTAAATATCCCATCACCAGTTAGCTTGCTGAAATACTTTGGAGCCCTCAGAAAATAAAGTTCTAATTAAATTTTAAGATAACTTTAAAAGATATGCCCTGGGAAACATCTTAAGATTGAATAATAAAGGTAAAAAATTACATAAAATATGCAAATACAATGAACCAACGTCATGGGTTTTTTTTTTTTTTAACTTTTGTTTTTATTCCTTTTTGAGAGAGACAGAGACAGAGCAAGTGGGGAAGAGGCAGAGAGAGGGAGAGAGGGAAAATACCAAGCAGGCTTCACACTGTCAGCACAGTGCAAGGCTCAAAGTCTTGAAACCATGAGATCATGACCTGAGCCAAAACCAAGAGTCCGACATTTAACTGACTGAGCCACCCAGGAGCCCCTGCCTAAGTCATATGTATAAAATATGCTGAGAGGAAACACAAAACAAAATGCTAGCAGTAATTATTAAGATGACAAGTTATGAATATTTTCTTTTTTTTTTGGAACAGTGAATTTAATAAGAAAATTATATGTGAAAATGTATTGTGACAACTATTTGCTTCCATAATTTTTGGACCCGTAAGCAGAAAACCACAAGGTCATTAGGGCTCCGTGGTAGCCAGCCCCCCAGGGCTCCCCGTTTTCAGCCCTGATTCCAGTGTGTACTCCCAAAGGGGCAGAACCCTGTGCATACCTGCATACCATCCTGATTCAGCCATATGGAGTTTTTAAGGAGGGTCACCAAAAACAGGATCTTCTTACAGAGTCGTTGAATGATAAACCTCCAGAAGAAAAAGGGCATATATTTAAAGTATACAACTTGAGGGGCGCCTGGGTGGCTTAGTTGGTTAAGCGTCCGACTTTCACTTAGGTCATGGTCTCGCGGTTCGTGGGTTCGAGCCCCGCGTCGGGCTCTGTGCTGACTGCCAGCTCCGAGCCTGGAGCCAATTTCAGAGTCTGTGTCTCCCTCTCTCTCTCTGACCTTCCCCTGCTCACGCTGTCTCTCTCTCTCTCTCCTAGAAATAAATAAAAATATTTTTAAAAAAGTATACAACTTGATGACTTGATATTGTTTGTGATTTGACATTGTGAAATGATTACCAAGACCAAGATAATTAGGTGTGTACCTCTCACCTTATATAGTTAACTCATGTGTGTGTGTGTGTGTGTGTGTGTGTGTGTTAAAAATGTTTAAGATCTACTTTCAACAAATTTCAAGTGTGCAATACCATACTATTAAGTATGGTCACCATGTACATTAGGGACTTCATCTTATAGTTGAAAATTTGTACCCTTTGATCTGCATCTCCTCATTTTCATCTGCCCACAGCCCCTGTCAACCATTTTATTCTTTGTTTCTATGAAATTGGCTTTGTTTTTCGATGTCACATACAAGTGATTCTGTACAGTATTTGTCCTTATCTGACTTATTTCACTTAGCATAACACCTTCCAGTTCATCCATGTTGTCACCAGTGGTGGGATTTCTTTTTTTTTAAAGCTTGATAATGTTCCATTACATGCATACACAACATTTTCTTTATCTATCCATCTCCCAAAGGACATTTAGGTTGTTTCCATATCTCAGCTATTGTGAATAATGCTATAATGAATATGGAGTGCAGATATCTCTTCAAAATAGTGATTTTGTTTCCTTCAGAATAGCCAGGAGTGGGATTGCTGGATCATATTGTAGATTATATGGTAGAATGGAAGTTCTATTATTCACTTTGTGTGGAACTTCTATACTGTTTTCCATAATGACTATAACCAATATCCCTTCCCACCAATAGTATATAAGCAAGGATTTCCTTTTCTCCAAATCTTAGCCAACATTTGTTATCTCTTGTCCTTTTCATAATAACCATCCCAACTGCTATGAGGTGATATCTCATTGAACCACATACTTTTTTTTAATTTCCAGGTGAAGATAACCTTTTGAAAGAACCCTAAGGGTCAAGCTTAAAACTGAATTATGCTAAGTGGTCAGATCACGTCCTCTGTCAATGGTAGGAAATAGTAGTAGAAAAGTAGAGAGACTGTATCAGAATCTGGAGTTTTACTAATTTATGACAACCACAGACTATTACAGAGCCTTCTGTAGGAAAAACCAAAAGTAGAGAAAAGGGAGTCTACTCTGTCCTACTAGACTCTAGTCCATCCCCTTCCAGAGTCCAGAGACGACCAGTCATGAATTTAAAACTCTACCCTCTGTTCTTCCCTCTTTCCAGTCTTCTCAGTCGAGTATTCTGTAGCAAGGGCACAAGAGCTAAGACCTCATATGTGTCTCCTAATTAGTAACTAAAGTGACATTAGAAGAATTGTCATACATTTATTCAGCACGCAATTTCCTTTCAGTTCAGGCCCAGAGATAGCTGAGGATTCATACAATTTCACAGTATAGGTAGCTAATCATTTGTATACCTTCAAATGGGTATTATTTAGGCATATGAGCATCCTTTACTTAAAGGAGAAACCAACTGAATGTTGATCAGAAGGACCTCAGCCTGCACTGTCCTGGAATCACAGACCCACTGACTATGACTAGAGCTTGCTTTCTAGAAGCCAAGTCTTCCCACCCCTATCTAGATCAGGTGTTAGTCCTATCTAGGCAAAACACTCTTCAACAACCTACAGAGCTCTCCCCAAGACTAGCTGTGTTAAATACAATTTTCTCCATAAAATCACATTTCCAGCAATGTTTTAGTGCCCCTATAATTAGAGACCCATAGAGACAAGTATGTGTGTTTGTTAAAACTCAGGAAATCAATACCTAAGACTTGTACATTTCACTGTATGTAAGTTTTACATAAAAAAACTTACATTGTATGTAGGCTTTACATAAATTAATATTCAACTCTTGTTAATGACATACAGAATACAATATACCGATATCCATATATTGAAGTGTGCAACTTACTTTGAATTATATCATCAAAAATAAAATGGACTAATAGAGAGATGGTTAGATAGACATGTGACAAAGTAAGTAAAGTGTTCATAAGAGAATGTAGATAGTAGACATAGGGTTGTTCACTGTAAACTTTGTTCAACTTTGCTATCTGTTTAAAACTTTTCATAATAAAATGCTGGAGGGAAAAAGAAATCATCTGCCTTCAGTAACCTCCCTCACTCTTGATCATTTTAATTTATTGGAATTATAGCTCCATTCTTCTCTCAAAAATAGAATTGACTAATAATGATTCAGGATACTGCTAGTACTGTGAACATCACAAGGCTCAACCTGAATTACTTTGCCTCACTTGGAGTATTGGAGTATTAGTTAAGTTTCTTTAGTTGTGATCATCATATACTGACTAATTTAAGCAAATAGGGAGGGGCACCTGGGTGGCTCAGTTGGCTGGAATATCTGACTCCTGGTTTCAACTCAGGTTATGATCCCAGGGTCATGAAATTGAGCCCTGTGTCGGGCTCCACGCTGAGCATGGAGTCTGTTTGGGATTCTCTCTCTAGCCCTCCCTCTGTCTCTCTCTCTTTCTCAAAAAAAACAAAAACAAAACAAAACAAAACAAAACACAACACAAAACAAAAACAAATAGAGAATTGACTGGAAGGATATAGGAAAGCTCACCAGATGGAGGGAAGGTTTGGAAACCAGGCATGGAACATACAGAAACTAGACTGCCCCAGAGAGTTTAGGAAGCAAGTATACTGTTGCCCCAGGAAATGAGCCCATAATAAATTAATTCCAAGAATTAATAGCCTTTCATCATTCTGCTCCTAGATCAAACTTCAGTCAGGGATCTTCCATCTAGGCTCCCTGGACCACTAGACTGTATTTAATGGGAATAAAAATCATTTTCAAACGAAACTGGAATAGGTGCTGAACAACCAAGAAAACAAGACAAAAAAGCTAACCAAAACAGTGTACTTACATTATTCTGTCACCCTGACCAGACACTGATAACCATAATATTTACTTGAACATCACTGTTTTTCACTTCCATCTCTTTCTCCTGTTTGGTCACTCCAACTCTGTGGTCATCTTAAAATCTCCACCAAAATTTCCTAGGTTCTATTTTTGCTCTCCTTCTCCAGCCCAGATTCCAAAATTTCATGAAGAAGCATCATCTCCCTATGCTCACTTCCAATGCTGGCTAAGGATTTAAGACTTCCCTGGGTGCCATCCTGGATCCCACACTAGTGTATCTAAACCCAGATCGGCTTGTATATTTGAACCTATTTCGTGATTGGGAAGGTCTTCTCTGGGTACTGGTGAAGATGGGACCCTCATCAGACTGCTTGTCCAACAGTATATCAGAACTGAAAGAAGCCCAAGGAATTAACCTAATCCACCTGAGTCCCACTCTCTTTAGAACAGGAATGCTCTGCGATGATTGCTTCTTAGGAGAGCCACTACCTAGACACAGGAGAGTAACGAAAGTCTGCAGAGAACACTAAGCCATTTTAAGCAACTGGATTTGAAATAACTAATGATTTCAACAGAAATTTGCAAGTCGGGAACGGAGACTTGGCTCTGGAGCTGCACATTCGGGCCGTGTTTATGTGAGTCAGGAGGAAATCTGGCTCTGAAGCTGACACACTAGCACGGTTGTGGCTGGTGCCTCTCACAGTAATTTGGAGTGCGTCCAGCAAGGATTGGCCCTCCAGTGTGGAGGGCAGAGGGCAGCTGGAATTACTTTCCACGGGCACCACACCCCTGGATTTTCAGGGTGTCCTCACACCGCTGGCTCCATTGTAAGAGAGTACACCCATCATCAGATAGCAACCTGGGGGGTTCCCATCACCACTTGATTTTCCAAGTTCTGACTTCATTTTCTCCAAGGCATTTTCTTCTTATTTTCCTGGTTACAAGGAACTGCAGCTGCTTTATTTGGCTGTTTGTCCTTAAAAATGGATATTAATTGGTTCAAGAGTTTACAGCTGACTATTCACATTCAGAAAATTTTAATTCTAGTGCTGGCTTCATAAGTTATTAATTGTTTGAGTTTGAGAAAAATCACTCCAATATCTCTAAGTTGTACTTTCTTGGTCTAAAAAAAATTCTCTCCTATGTACTTTCGATTATTATGAGGATCAAGTGTCAATGTTTTACCATTCTACAGTAGGTTTCCTATGTGTGTCTGATAAAACTATACAGATTCTTTATATATTAAATATATTAATCATATATAAAAATTTTTAAGTCTAATGTTTGCCTAAATTCTCTTTAGGTTGCTTTTAAAATATAAAAAATAATCAAGCACAACAATAATAAAAAGAATACATAATGTTATAGTTTTTAAATTAAGTGTCATAGTTTTTAAAAAATTAAAAATGACTCAACATTACTCACTCATGTGTGTTTTGAAATACACACTTATATTTTGACAATGCACATATTTGCAGATATTTGTGAAGACATACATATTTTACCACAAAATTAGGATCAAAGATACATGCTGTTTTATAAATTCCATTTTTATTTCACAATATGTTGCAAACATGGATATGAGAGATAGTGTGTAAAATATGAAATGTCTTGCAAACATTCTCAATTACTGTCATTATAATGATTTGTACTACTGACCCAGCAAAATTTATGTTTTCCTAGGATGATGATTAATTGTCAGATTATATTTCCATTCTTGGGGCGACTGGGTGGCTCAGTCAGTTTAGCGTCCGACTTCAGCTCAGGTCATGATCTCACAGTTCGTGGGTTCAAGCCCCGCGTCAAGCTCTGGGCTGACAGCTAGCTCAGAGCCTGGAGCCTGCTTCGGATTCTGTATCTCCCTCTCTCTCTGACCCTCCCCTGCTCACACTGTCTCTCTCAGAAATAAATAAAACATTAAAATTTTTAAAAATATATTATATTTCCATTCTTAAAAAGTGTTGCTTTAAAAAACTAAAGGGTACAGAATCCTGATAGCTAAACAAGAGAGTACAATGTTTCCTTAAAGGACTTGCAGGTGTGAATGTGACAAAGGACCATGTCTTAAAAGTGGAAATCTAGGTGTTGGAGTTACATATACTGGATTTGAATTCTAGCTCTGTCCCTTTAAGTCTTGATTTTCCTGTCTATTAAAAAAATAAAATATAGTTCTTACCTTAAAACAATTTTTATTTAGTACTTAAAATACATAGAAAAAAATAAATATCAAGTCATTAATAATATTACTATAATTATTAATATTTAATCATAGATATTTGAGTTCTAAAAATAGGCCTTCAAAAATACTAAGGATTTTATGGCTTTTATGGTTTAATTTAGGCATATGACCTATCATTTGACTATCACAAAACTGTCTTCCCCTGTACCTGAATAGAAAATTAAATCATTATAAATTTTCCTAGTACTGGCAAAATAAATGAAAATACATGATCATAGATTTCACAAAAGAGAGAATAGCGGGGTGCCTGGGTGACTCAGTCATTTCAGCGACCAACTCTTGATTTCAACTTAGGTTATGATCTCATGGTCCATGAGATTGAGCCCCATGTCCAGTTCTGCACTGACAGCACAGAGCCTGCTGGTATTTTCTTTCCCCCACTCTCTACCCCTCCCCGACTTGATTGCTCTCTATCTCAAAATAAATAAACATTAAAAAAATCTTTTTAAAGAGAGTGTAATAATCATTGCTTCCAATAATTGTGAATGTTCAACCATTCTATTAAGGAAATGATTACAATGATAAAATATAAATATTTTCACCCATGATGCTGTTAAAAGAAAACAAACACAAGAGCCCACTGATGGTAGCTATCCACTAAAATAAACATTCTCAGATATTGGTGGTGGTGGCAAAAAGTGCTACAGTATTTGGAAAGTAACCATGTAGCATGCAGTGAGATAATTTAAAAACTAATAGTAATTTACCAATAGTCACAGTTCTAGAATTCCCTTCTAACAAAAAAATTGATTGCAGGAGGATCTTTGTCACCAATTTGGCTGTTACATCTTTATCTATGTTAGTGAAAAATAATAATACAAATATCTAAGAGGAGACTAAAAGACTATTAGTACCTCCATTCAGTGTAATATATGGCCATTGAAATACGCTTCAAGTAACTTTCTAATAACATTTTTTAAATGCTTATGTTGTAATGGCATGAAAAATGCAAATTTAAGAACATTTCATAGGCTGCATGTTATTGTTTTGTTTTTCATGCTTAAGCAGATACCAATTCAGACCTTGTTTTTGTCTTCCACCAGAATAGGTATATTATCTTCACTCTTCTTCCCTTTATTGGCATCCTGACTGGATCTCCAACTCGGACCCACCGATGTAGTCCATCTTCTAGGGTGGCTCTAGGCTTCTTGCCATACGGGACTCTGGCTACAGCCTGAGGTTTTACTCTGCTCAGGTCTACAACCTTGAAAGCCTTCCTAGCACCCTCCACATTCTTTCCATTTCTTCCCTGACCTATAACCTCTCAGGTGAAGTAAATACACCTCTTGGGAAACAACACATACTTGTATTCCTCTCCTTTAGTTCGTCAAACGGTCAGATTGTTGCCATGAGTGAAAAAGAGAAGATATTGATGGGGTCTAGGAGTCGGAGAGAGAGAAGCATACTCGGAACCCTTATCAAAAAATTCACGTATAGGAGGTGATGAAGAGGGCCAGCTCTGCAACCCTTCCATTTCTCAGAGCTAAGGCCAGGGAGTGGAGGTGAGTTAAAATCTCCTTCTACTGTATTTCCCTACCTGCCATGCACTGTGGCATTAGTAGGGGAGCATAGATGTCATGACCTTTTAGATTCAACCCAGCTCTTCTGCTGCTTCATGGCAGCAGATGGAATTTACTTCTGTTCTTTGGAATGTGGTCTCCTAGTACCTGTAGTTTCTAGGGGCTTTATTCGTTTAGTTTTATTTGGTTTTAGGGTCTTTAGTTAGTTAGTTTTATATACCAGTAAGAGCCTAATGAGATAATGGGAAAGAGCATATCATATGCTGAGTTTTACAAACAAATTTGGGGGCACCTGGGAGGCTCTATCAGTTAAAGGTCCCAACTTTGGCTCAGTTCATGATCTCATGGTTCATGAATTCAAGCCCTGCTTCAGGCTCTGTGCTGACAGCTCAGAGCCTAGAGCCTGCTTCAGATTCTGTGTGTGTCTGTCTCTCTGTACCTTCCCTGCTCATGCTCTGTTTCTCTCTCTCTCTCTCAAAAATAAACATTTAAAAAATAAGAAAAAATTGGGGCGACTGGGTGGTTCAGTTGGTTGAGTGTCTGACTTCAGCTCAGGTCATGATTTCACAGTTCGTGGGTTCAAGCCCCATGTCAGGCTCTGTGCTCACAGCTAGCTCAGAGCCTGGAGCCTGTTTCAGATTCTGTATCTCCCTCTATCTTTGACCCTCCCCTGCTCACGCTGTCTCTCTCTTTCTCAGAAATAAATAAAACAAAATTTTAAAAAAAAGAAAAAATTAAAAATTAAAAAATAAATAAAAGGATATTTGGTAAAAACAAATCTAAGTAAGCATTGTTAAACAGTTGCTATTAATTAAGAGTGCTTAAAATACCTTAATCACAGATTACTCTTTTAAGTTAGTTCCTGAGATATTTCTCATTGTAAATAGATTTTTATATTTCTTTGGAAATTTAATGCATACAATTTTGTAAATGACTTGTTTCTTTACATAATTTATTTTTTTTAAAAAACCTGTTTGGAGTTCTGGTACCTTTATATCCATTTCAAAATTTGTCTTCCTTTCCCTAGATAATGGTCCTAAGGAAAATGTTTAATTAAGATTTAAGAAGCAGGTAATATAAAGAGAGAAAAATAATTTTGTTTTATTTATGGATTTTTAAAATGCCGGCGTCAGATGAATTTGATTAAATTGCCTCAGAGACAAAACGTTCACTGAAAATGTAAGAGACATCATCTTCCAGATGGAGAGAAATGAGAAGGGCAGGCAACTTATGTATTAATGAAATTTTAGGTCTATTCACTTACAGAAAGTCTAGGAGTTAGCACTGCATGCAAATCTTCAAGCCACAAAAACACTGTAGAAAGATGCAATAATGAAAGTGGCATGCCAAAAGGTTTTAATTAAATGTAAAGCTCTGAATGCTATTAATTGGAAATCCTTCCAGGGCCAGAGATGGGGCCTCCCGCTCTGTCAGGGCTGTGCCTCGCTGTGGCTTATGTGTGAACAGCTCCATGCTGAGGGTCTTGCAGTCACTCTTTACATCAAAGCTGTAAGTCAAGCTTCTCCAATGACTTTAAAGCAAGTTAAATAAACACCCATCAGGGAAAAGAGGAAAAGCTGTGGTTGAGGAAAACAGAGAATTCAGAACAGCAAGAAGCAGCAGATACTATAGAGAACCACTTTGTCCACCTCCATTTGGCTTGGCCGAGGACATGACCTTCCCAAATTTCTCAGAACTGTGCTGAACACAGCAATACACTGTCCAGGTCCCCCTTCAAGAATGGACTCACTGCTCAGCTAAGAGGAATGTGGTCAGCAGCAAGCCTCCAGCCGACAGAAACTTCAGGGTCAGCCTTCTCTACTTAGAACTGCTTTCCCCGTGATCATACCCATCACAGGGCAGCCTGCATCCAATGACTTAGCAAGGTGTGGGAATAAAGGTTCAGTTATTAATGTATTGCAGTATGTTTCCAGGTGGCCCTAATATATCAGAACCACAATAAAATAAAAAAATAAAATAAAAAAGAGGGTGAGGTAGAGAAGAAAATAATACCAGGTGACAGGATTAGTATACAAAGCACATTCTATAAAATCCTGTACACTTGCTAGTAATGGGCTGTAAATTTGAGCTTACTGAGACATGTGTCCTCTGGTTCCAGAGAAAATGGCAGAATAGAAGAACGCCGAGCTCACCTCCTCCTACGGATACAACTAGGTAACGCTCGTACTCATGCAAACAACCCGGAAATGGCCCAAAGACTAGAAGAATAAGCTCTGCAACTAAATGTAGAGAAGAGATCACATCAGATGGGTAGGAAGGACAGAGACTCAGTGGGGAGCTAAAGGGACACACGGGTCTGTCTGTAGGAGGGAAGGAGCTGCCAGTATGGAGAGAAAAAGACTATCACACTGGGTAGCCTGCACAGGGAAGATGAATCCCCAAAATATTTGGTGAAAACTAGAGGGACAGAATTTCGAGTTCTTACAACCAGTGAAACTTAAAGCCTGGAACTTTAACAATAAGTCAGATCAGCTCTGGGAAAGAGGAAATGATAGGAAGCCAAGTCCCCACTCCTAAGGAGACAGCAAAACAGTCCACAGGAATTCAGCATAGAAGCATCAGTTTGAAAAATGCCTGGGACATAGGGAAGGGAGAATTATTTACCATCCTAGAAGGACAGAGATCACTGGGAGACTCCTCCAGAAACAAAGGAGATGGCAAGTAACATTTCCACCCCTACTCATCCCCCTCACAGCACAAACACAGAGCCACCTTAGGGACCCAGCATGGCACCAGCATTTACTACATTACTTGCTTACACAGCACCCCATTCCCTCCAGCCAGCTAACGTCAGTACTGGCTTTGTGGGTCCTCTCCCCAAGAAGACCTGAATAAAACTTGCCAACATCAAGTATCCCAATTGCTGCTTTACAGGGCCTCAGTCCCAGAAGCAGCCACCAGTCACCTCCCATGAAGGACATGCACACCTTGTTAAAACTGTACACCTTCCCCCACATGCTTTGCAGCCAGCCCTGGTCTCAGTGGCAGCTACACATTCCCTGTAGCAGAGAACCAGCTTGCAAAACTTGCAGACACCGCACACCCACCGATACATACTTTGCATACTGGCTTCACTGTCTATGTCTTGGTGGCAGAGGCATGTCCCCTCTGGCAGAAGACCACCACCACATAGTAAAAGTGTGTGCCCCACCTACTACTTTCAAGAGCAGGAGACTTAGCTGACTTTCCTAACACAGAAACGAACACACAGAGTTAGATAAAATGATGAGACAGGTGAATATGTCCCAAATGAAAGAACAGGACAAAATTACAGCAACAGACCTAAGCAAAACAGAGATAAGTAATATGCCTGATAGAGAATTTAGAATAATGATCATAAAGATACTCACCAGACTGGAGAAAAGAGTGGAGAACATTAGTGAGACCCTTCATAAAGAGGTAACAAAAGAACCAATCAGAGATGAAGATTTGAATTAAAAATACACAAGATGGAATAAACAGCAAGCCAGAGGAAGCAGAAGAACAAATCAGCAACCTGGAAGATACAGTAATGGAAACTAATCAAACTGAGCAGATAAAAGAAAAAAATAATTATGCAAAATGAGCCAAGAACACTCTATCCAACAAGGCTATCATTCAGAATAGAAGAGATAACAAGTTTCCCCCGAAAAAGTAATTTAAAGGAATTCATCACCACTAAACCAGCCCTACAAGAATTGTTAAAGGGGACTCTTTGAGTGGAAAGGAAAGACCATAAGTAAAAGTAAGAAAAATAGGAAGCGCAAAAGCAGTAAAAATAAGTATATCTATAAATCAGTCAAGGAACTCACAAAATAAAAAATATGTAAAGTATGGCACCACATAATTAAAACGTGGGGAGGAGAGGAGTAAAGAATGGGCTCAAACTTAAGTGACCATCAACTTAATATAGACTGCTATATGCCTAAGATGTTATATACAAAACAAATGGTAACCACAAATCAAAACCAGTTATGCAAAAAAAAAATATGCAAAAAAAAAAATAAAGAAAAAGGAAAGCCAACTTATGGTGAGAGAAGGGAGCAAGAGAAGAAAGGAACAGAGAAGATCTACGAAAACAACCACAAAACAAATAACAAAATGGCAATATATACATACCTATGAATAATTACTATGAATGTAAATGGACTAAATACTCCAATCAAAAGACATAGGGTGACAGAATGGATTAAAAAAAAAAAGACCCATCTACAAGCTGCCTTTAAGAGATTCATTTCAGACCTAAAGATACATGCAGATCAAAAGTGAGGGAATGGAGAAATATTTACTATGCAAATGGATGTGAAAAGAAAGCCAGGATAGCAATACTTAGATAAAGTAGACTTTAAAACAAAGATTGGAACAAGAGACAAAGAAGGACATTACATAGTCATTAAGAGGGCATTCCAACAGAAGACATAATAATTGTAAATATTTATGCACTGAACATGGAAATACCCAAATACCAAAGCAGTTAATAACAAACAAAGGAACTAATCAATGGTAGTAAAATAATAGTAGGGTACTTTAACACCCCACTATCAATGGATAGATCATCCAAACAGAAAATCTATAAGTAAAATCTACAGTGTGTGAATGACACACTGGACCAGATGGATTTAACAGATGAATTCAGAACATTCCATCCTAAAAGAACAGAATACACATTATTTTCAAGTGCACATAGAACATTCTCCAGAACAGATCACATATTAGCCCACAAAATAAGTCTCAACAAATTCAAAGGGATTGAAGTCATGCCCTGCATCTTTTCTGACTACAACACAATGAAACTAGAACTCAACCACAAGAAAAATTTTGGAAAGACCACAAATACATGGAGATTAAATAATATGCTACAAACAATAATAAATGGGTCAATTAAGATATGAAAGAAAAAATAAATGTATGGGGACAAATGAAAATGAAAACGCAATGGTCTAAAATCTTTGGGACACAGCAAAAGCAGTTCTAAAAGTTTATAGCAATACAGGCTCACTTCAAGAAACAAGAAAAATCCCAAATAATAACCTAAACTTACACCTAAAGGAGTTAGAAAAAGGAGAACAAATAAAATGTAAAACCAACAAAAGAAAAGAAATAATAAGGATTAGAGCAGAAATAAATGATATAAAAACTGAAAAAAAATTCAAAAACTAGAATCTGGTTCTTTGAGAAGATCAACAAAATTAGTAAACTCCTAGTCAGACTCATCAAAAAGAGAGAGAAAAAGAGAGAAAGAGAGGACTCAAACAAACAAAATCAGAAATGAAAAAGGAGAAATAACAATCAACATCTCAAACATACAATGGCTCTTAAAAGAATATTTTGAAAAATTATATGCCAACAAATTGGACAACCTAGAAGAAATGGGCAAATTCCTATAAACATATAACCTACCAAAATTGAAGCAGGAAGAAATAGAAAATTTGAACAGACTGATTACCAGCAAGGAAGCTGAATTAGTAATCAAAAACCTCCAAACAAATAGACTCTAAGACTTGATGGCTTCACAAGGGAATCTACCAAACATTTAAAACATTAATTTTTTTTTTAATGTTTTATTTATTTCTGAGAGAGGGACAGCTTGAGCAGGGGAGGGTCAGAGAGAGAGGGAGATAGAGAATCTGAAACAGGCTCCAGGCTCTGAGCTAGCTGTCAGCACAGAGCCCGATGCAGGGCTTGAACCCATGAACCATGAGATCATGACCTGAGCCGAAGTCAGACACTTAACTGACTGAGCCACCCAGGTGTCCCTAAAACATTTTAAAACTGACTGGTAGTTCAGTCAGTTAAGTGTTTGACTCTTGATTTTGGCTCAGATCATGAATCATTCTTACAGTTCATGAGATCAAGCCCTGTATCAGGCTCTGCACTGACAGCATGGAGCCTGCTTAGGATTCTCTCTCTCTCTCTCTCTCTCTCTCTCTCTGCCCCTCCCCCACTTGTGCTCTCTTTCTCTGTCAAAATAAATAAACATTTAAAAATTTTTTAAAAAGAGTTCTCAAACTTCTCCATAAAATAAAAGAGGAAGGAAAACTTCCAAATTCATTCTATGAGGTCAGTGTTACCCTGATTCCAAAACCAGATAATCATGCCACAAAAATGAGAACCATAGGTCAATATCTTTAATGAATATTGATGCAAAAATCCTCAACAAAATGTTAGCAAATTGAATCCAACAATACATTTTAAAAAATCATTCGCCACAATTAAGTGGAATTTATTCAAGGGATGCAGGAGTGGTTCAATATTCATTAGTCAATAAATGTGATACATCACATCAATTAAGAGAAAGGATAAAAGCCATACAATCTTTTCAATAAATGTAGAAAAAACATTTGGCAAAGTACAAATTCCATTTATGATAAAAACACTCAACAAAGTAGCTTTAGAGGGAATATACCTCAGTACAATAAAGACCATACATGAGGGGTCCCTGAGTGGCTCAGTTGGTTAAGCGTCCAACTTCAGCTCAGGTCATGATCTCACTATTCGTGGATTCAAGCCCCAGGACAGGTTCTGTGCTGACAGCACAGAGCCTGTAGCTTGCTTCAGATTCTGCATCTCCCTCTCTCTCTTACACACACACACACACACACACACACACACACACAAATAAACATTAAAAAACATTTTTTAAGATAAAAGCCATACATGAAAAACCCACAGCAAACATCATACTCAACAGGGAAAAACTGAAAGCTTTTCCCCTAAGGTCAGGAACAAGGCAAGGATGGCCACTCTCACCACTTTGATTCGACATAGTAGTAGAAGTCCTAGCCACAGCACTCAGACAAGAGAAAGGAATGAAAGACATCCAAATTGGTAAAGAAGAAGTAAAACTTTCACTATTTTTCAGATGACATAATACAATATATAGAAACCTCAAAGACTCTATCAAAAAATCACTAGAACTAGTACAGGAATTCAGTAAGTTTGCAGAAATGCATAGAAAACAATGCATAGAAATTCATTGCATTTCTATACACTATTCACGAAGCAGCAGAAAGAGAAATTAAGAAAACAATCCCATTTATAATTGCACCAAAAATAATAAAATACCTAGGAATAAACTTAACCAACAAGGTTAAAGACCTGTACTCTGAAAACTATGAATCACTGATGAGAGAGAGAGAGAGAGAGAGAGAGAGAGAGAGAGAGAGAGAGAGAGAGAGAGAGAGAAAGAAAGAAAGAAAGAGAGAAAGAAAGAAAGAAAGAAAGAAAGACATCCCATGCTCGTGTAGTGAAAGAAAAAATATGTTAAAATGCCCATACTACCCAAAGCAATCTGCAGATTGAATGCAATCCCTATCAAAATACCACCAGCATTTTTCACAGAACTAGAACAAACAATTCTAAAATTTGTATGGAACCACAAAAGATTCCAAATAGCTGAAGCAATCTTGAAAAAGAAAAGCAAATTTGGAGGTATCACAAATCTGATTTGAAGTTATATTACAAAGCTGTAGCAATCAAAATAGCTGGCACAAAAATAAACACATTGATCAATAGAATGGAATAGAGAGTCTAGAAATGAACCCATGATTATATGGTCAATTAACCTTCAAGAAAGGAGGCAAAGATATACCATGGGGAAAAGACAGCCTCTTCAACAAATGGTGTTGGGAAAACTGAACAGCAATATCCAAAAGAATGAAACTGGACCACTTTCTTACACAAAGATAAATTCAAAATGGATTAAGGACCTAGTTAAATGTAAGACCTGAAAACAGAAAAATCCTAGAAGAGAGCATTGGCAGTAATCTCTCTGACATCTACCATAACATCTTTCTAGATATGTCTCCTGAGGCAAGGGAAACAAAAGCAAAAATAAACTAATGGAACTATATCAAAATATACAACTTTTGCACAGCAGAGGAAATAACCAAAAAAAAAAAAAAAATAAAAACACACCCTACTGAGCAGGAGAAGATATTTTTAAATGACATATCCAATAAAGGATTAGTATCCAGGATATATAAAGAACTTAAGTAATTCAACATCAAAAAAGCAAATAATCCAATTAAAACATACAAATGGCCAACCAACACATGAAA
Organism: Hyaena hyaena; assembly: GCF_003009895.1. NCBI lineage: Eukaryota > Metazoa > Chordata > Mammalia > Carnivora > Hyaenidae > Hyaena > Hyaena hyaena. The sequence goes on from NW_024080638.1 coordinate 5,500,373, forward strand.
AGATGCTCAATATCACTCATTATCAGGGAAATGCAAATCAAAACCACAATGAAACATAACCTCACACATGTCAGAATTGCTAAAATCAAAGACACAGGACACAAGTATTGGCAAGGATGTGGAGACAAAGGAACATTTACACACTATTAATGGGAATGCAAAATGGTGCAACCACTGTGGAAGACAGTATGGAAGATCCTTAAAAAATTAAAAACAGAATTACCATATGATGCAGTAATCTCACTACTGGTTATCTACCCAAAGAATATGAAAACACTAAGTTGAAGGGTATATGCACCCTTGTACTTATTGCAGCATTATTTACAATAGCCAAATTATGGAAGCAGCCCAAGTATCTACCAATAGATGAACGGATAAAAAGATGTGATAGATAGATACATAGATAGATAGATGATAGATAGATAGATAGATAGATAGATAATGGAATATATAGAGATAGGTAGGTGACGGAATATTATTCAGCCATAAAATAAGAATGAAATCCTGCCATTTGCAGCAATACAGATGCATCTAGAGAGTAAAATGCTAAGTGAAATAAGCCAAAGAAAGAAAAATATATTTCACTCACATGTAGAATTTAAGAAATTAAAAAAAAAACAAAGGAGGAAAAAAGAGAAAGAGACAAACCAAAACAAAACTTACAACAACCCAAAACAAAACAAAACAAATCCAGACTCTTGCTACAGAGAACAAACTGATGGTGACCAAAAGAGAGGTGGGTAGGGTGATGGGTGAAATAGGCGATGGAGATTAACAGTACACTTATCATGATGAACTCTGAGCCATGTAGAGAATTGCCAAATCACTATATTGTACACCTGGAGCTAACATAACACTGTGTGTTAACCACACTGGAATTAAAACAAAACTTAAAAAAAACAAGAAAGAAATGTACTCCCTGAATTAGTAATGAATGAGTAAATGAAGAATTAAATAATAAATGTAAAGATTACAGAAATTACTAAGGAATGCAAAAAGTATTTGAAAATATGAAAAGACAAATCATGATTTGGGTTGTAAAGATAATCATGCAAATATCCTTCCCAAAATAACTAATAACTTTAATGTAATTCTAATGAAATTCCCAAGCGTTTAGGAAATTGAGAAAAATATTCTGAAGCTCACCTGGATGAAAAAACAGACAGGAATGGCTACAATTTTTTTAATCCAGAATAAAACAGGGGAATTGCACTACCAGATTAAAATATGTAATGAAATAATATTAACAGCAATGTGAAGATGGGCAGGAAAAAAAGCTGGATGATATCAATCCCATAAATGATAAAGACAGAACCAGACCCAAGTATAACATTAGAATTTAATATAAAAAGCACTTATTGCTTCTCATGATTCTGAAATTTTGGTATGTCTCCGAATAAACAGTTTATTTCCACCTCATACTGTGTAGACTACAGCACTGCAGCTGGGGCTGGAAGTTCCAAGATGGCTTTGACCATGTGTCTGGTGCTTCAGCTGGGGTAGCAGGATGGAACGGAGACGGGCCAGCCCTTCCTCCCTCTCACCCACCCACCTCCCTCCTCTCTTCTCTCTCTCTCTCTCTCTCACACACACACACCTCTCTCCCTCCCCCACCATCAATATCTCTCCCCCTGGATTCTGTTGGTAATCTAATGTGAGTTTCTTTACATAGTGGCTGATAATGTCCGCTATGTAAATGTCTGCTAAGAGAACCAGAACCCAAGCTGCCTGATCTTTGAAGGCCTTCAGCTAGCACAGAGCTGCTTCTATTTGCCAAAGCAAGGCACACCAGCCCAGCTTCAAAAACCAGTAAATAGATTCTAATTCCCGACCAGAGGACTTTGGTGTGTATACACTGTCCCATTGCTCATGTCTACTTCTGCAGACAACCCGCCAGAATAAATTTGTTACTATTATGAAATATGTATGCACACACACTCACACATACACTCAAGCCCATTTGGTTTTGCAGACTAATTCTATCAACTATTCTCTTCCAAAAGATGGAAAAATAAGGAATGCTCCCCAATTCACTATATACTGCTTATATAACCTGGATTCCAAAAGCATAAGTACTACTGCAAGAAAGGAGAAATGGCCAGTTCCTTATTTAAAAATATAAATTAAAAAGTTCCTAGATAAAATATTATCAAGTTGAATCCAACAGCATATGAAAAATAAATAATACATGGTGTCCAATTGCAGATGGGTTCACATTTGAAAACCTAATGAGTATAGTCCAAGCTTTCACAAAATAAAATAGGAAAGAAATGAACATATCAGTGAATGAGGAAAATGACTTTTTATTATTGAAAAATAATTCATGACTTTAAAGAACTCTTAGCAAATAAAAGTAAAAGTGAACTTCCTTAACCTGACAAACAGAATCTACTGAAAGCCTACAACAATAACTCTGAATGGTGAGAAGTCAGAGCATTCCTTTGAAGACAGGAACATGATAAGGTGTCCACAATCAATACTTCCATTCAACAGTGTACCAGATGCCCTAGCCAAAGGGGTAAGGAAAGAAGAAAAGATTAAGTGGCATGCAGGTTGGAGAGGAAGAAACAAAACAATGATTTCCTGATGATATTTTTTAACATTCAGGAACTCCAAGAAACTCTTCACATAAACTACCAGAGCAAACAACACAGTTTAGCTACATTGTTGTATAAAAGGTCAATATATAAAATCAATTCATTCTCCTACATTAATAATCCAATAAAGCTGCTATAGGTTATTTAAAAAATAGCATTAAAATTAGCTATTATAAATTTAAAACAAATTATATCTTAATCCCAAGGAAACTTTTGTGAATTAATATTTTTTAATGAAACTTTTGGACTATTAGAAATTATAGATGAATGTCTAAGTAAATGGAAAGAGATTTTCCAAGTGCAAAGGCCATGGAAAGATCCATAAAGCAAGTAACTGATAAATACGACTCCATAAAGTATGTTGAATGATATAAAAAATATCATAACACTTAAGTGATGAACTGGAAAAACAGCCACAAATAAGGCAAAAAGTTGATACCCTCAATATACAAAGCATACTTCCAAGTTTTAAAATCCATTGGAAAAACACTACCGCTCCCAATAAAAATAGTAGCGAAGAAAATTTGTGCAGGAAAATATCACTTATAATCATGTGAATAAAGGGCTAGTCTTAACATAATAAAATAATTGCTTATTAAAATAACAGTGATGTTACTTTTTCACCAACAAATGGAAAATAACACCAGGAAAATGTAATTTGTGTGCTATGAGACAAGTCCTTTCCCACAGTGCTGTTAGGAGTTGAAGATGCACAATGGTACTTACAGAGCACAATATAACCCTCTTTGACTCACTGTCTAAGCCCATTTATATACCTATTGATATAACCATTATCTATTTCTATATCCCAGAAAATAATTATATACTTATATACTTTATACTTTTTTTTTTTGTTACAGAGAGAGAGTGAGAGAGAGCGTGCAAGTTGGGGAGAGAGGCAGAGGGAGAGAAATAGAAAATCTTAAGCAGCCCACATGCTCAGTGCGAAGCCTGATGTAGTGCTCGATCCCACAACCCTGGGATCATGACCTGAGTTGAAATCAAGAGTTGGACACTCAACTGATTGAGCCACTGAGGTGCCCCTATACTTTATACATTTTTAAAATATATATTTATTCATATATTTTATAGATTATTATATTTAATATATCTATATTATGGAGTTATATGTGAGTGTATATATACATATGTACAAAATTATTCATGATTGGACTTAGACTATAGAAAAACTAGATATGAAACAAATGCCAAATGATTAAATAAATTATGGCTCACCGGTAACTGATGCCAAATTCTGATATGCTTGGGAATTCTTCTTTAAGGAGAATTTTGTGCAGAAGCTCAGTATCCAAAGTAGTTCATTGTGAACCTGTTTGAAAAGTGCAAGGGAAGCCGTGGAGTCCGTCAGGCTTGCTTCTCCCAATTCCTGCCTCTCCTTTTCCTAGGCCCTGTGGTGGCCCTCAAGACACCCCTATGAATCCCCAGGACTACATGGAAAACTGAGGGAAAAAACCACCACTATACAATATTATAAGGCTCCTGAATTCATACTTTAAAAAATTTGTAATGATGAGAGCAAAGGCTCATGATATATCGCATAAAAGTTAATATATACAAAACTTCATTCTATATGATTGCCAACTAGATAAATATATGTGCGTAAATTTCCAGTGATTCTTTCTATTTTCTTCTTTATAGTTACCTGTAATTTTCAATTTTTATACCAAAACTGTGAATTCCTTTCACAATTAAGGGGAAATGGAAAATTATTAACAAACATGCGTAGTTTGCATTCAGGCCCACTAGTTCATGCTAGAATTATTATATGCATCTGTAGAAAAAAACTTGGAATTTTTAAGAAAGTTTTATTAGAAACAGCTAAAGAGCTCTCCAACAATCTACCTCTGGGACATTTATCTTCAGTGTTATTTGGAGCACATCTGAAATCAATTAGAGCCCCCCAACTGGCTTCAGGAGGCTCTGTGCCTCCAGCCATCTCCACAGCAAATTGCCTCAGCCGTGGTCAAAGTCAAAATTTCTCAGTTGCCTTGGTTGACCTAGAAATGTTTTATGTAATTTGCCATTATCTGGAAGGGAAACAGTTGTTAGAAAATAAATCTTTTTTGACTTTGTCTTGTTAAAGGGGTGCCAAGAAATATTCTTCATCGTTCAGACATACCAGAAGAAAAATAGAAATATTCACTAAAATAAATGCAATCTCCAAAGTAAATCCAAAGAAAAATCACTGTTAATCTATCTCTAAAGACACAAAGTATAGGGTGATTTGCTTTTTAATCTTTGAATGCCAGAAACAGGGCCTCTATAAGGACTGAATACGGAAATAAGAGGCAGAATTTTTATTTTCCTTTCCTTCCACCATTCAGGACATATCCCCCCCCCAAGTCTATAATAAATAGGTAGTGCACTGGGGGCTGGGAATAGAAATTAATGTATAGTAGAGGAGAGGATGGAGGCAGAACTATCCAGGGCTTCCAATAACTCATGTAACTTTACACTGATGATGACCAATCTCAAATGGTCCCTCAGAGCCTCCAGGCAGTTCAACTGTATTTCAGTAGCTCATTCACTTGCCTTCTCTACATAGCTAGTTTGTACCTTTTTCTGTGTCCTCAAACCTCCAATGCTTCCTCCCCTTCTTCTCTTTTGGATGCTTAGACTGCTTCCTTATTCACTGAGAAAACAGAAGCAACAGGAAAAGGTTTTGATGTCTGCCCCCCCCCCCCCCGCCACATCTGCTGACACATGGGCATGTGTGCCTGGATTCCCCCACCATCCCTCCTGTGGCTGTGGATAAATTCGTGGCCTCTGAGCTGAGGCCAAGCCCTCCATCCGTGTGGGAGATCTCATCCCTCTCACCGACTCAAGAACACGACTTCAACAATTGTTTCCTCTCTCCCTTGCTTCTTCAGTTTCCCTCTCTCTACTGAGTCATTCACATCAGCACACAAAAATGCTAGATCTTAAAATGAAACCCTCACTTGACCCCACATTCCCTCCCAGCTACCACAACACATCTCTGCCTTCCCCAACTACAAATATGAAAGGTTGATTATACAGAGTGTCTCAAATCCCTCTCTTCCCATTCTCTCTTGAATCCGTTCCTGTTAGACTTTCTTCCCAAGCACTCCACTGACACAGCTTTCATGAACATCCCCTGACCTGTCTCCCTCTCTCACACCGCATCTCCACCACCCTTGTGCCCCACCACCATTTGACATATCATATATTCACTCACTTATTTGTTTCCTATTTCCCCCAATTCATCTCTAGTCTTCAGGAACTCTACCCCAAGGGCCCATAACATTGCCGGACACATAGCAAGTATTCAATAAATTTTTGTTAAAGGCACCAGTGCAATAAATAAATGACCATGCCTAAGATGATGCAATTATCCAGTTGGGGAGCAGAGATTTAAACCCAGTTGTACCTGACTTTCAAATCACATACCCCAAAGCTTCATGCCACAACCTGGGCCTCTGATGAGGTGATTAAAATAGATGGCAGTATCATTAGTGAAGTAGGGTCTATAACAGAAGGGAGATTTGCCATGGAGACTTGTGAAATCATTTAATAGTCGGCAAAATAAGCATAACATTAGAGAAATTGCCTACTTACTCAGAGGTGAGTAATCTGGCAATCTCATATATCTACTACACAATCCAGAATGAGAAATGGAACAACCACAGCCTCTAAATGACCTAAGCAGATGTCACAAAACCCAAGTTTACACACAAGGAGCTTAGTGGGTTCTCTGAGAGCCACAAGTTTGGGGTTAGGTATTCCAACCTCAGAAGCTTAAAAGCAACCAACAGTGAGGGCCTACAGGGAGGACACCCCCACACGGACACACACACCATTTCCGGAAGTCTTTACAAGAACATAAATGACCTAGTTTCATTTCATTCAGCCTTACCACAGCCCTTCACACCTCCAGAGCCCTTCCTTCCTCAGCAGTGATTCTCTGGCAAGATGGCCAAATTCAGGGCAGCAGAAGACACGTGTTTAGAACAAGGATCTCAGGTTGGGAGGATAAGACTCAGTTGCATTCAGTATCTTCCTTTTTCAAAAGGTAGATACGGAACTCATACGTTTTAGAGATATCCATAGAATCTGGTTGCAAGTTTTTAAAACCTGCAATTGAAGAGGCAAAATTTCTGGAGAAACAAACAAAACAAAACAAAATCTATTTAATAGAAGAGCCCAACCCCTATTAATGCTAAACAAATGGGACTTTTGTATCCTTCTCCAAAGGATAAGAAAGGGAATCAAAGTAGATCTAAGTAGGGCATTGGATTTAGTTTTTATTTTTAATTTGTGTTTGGGTCATGCCAAAGATATTTGAGAGGTGATAAATATATCACAGCTTGCATCATGGAAGTAACATCTGATATCAAAAATCCAACACAAGTTGGTACCCACTGGTCCAGGGAATGGAAAGTTGCTGATGTAATAGGTCTGTGATCTTCTATCGAGTGATGAGAGTCTTGTTTGTGGCTAAGTATATTTTTTCCAAGTTTTTCTGTAATTAGCAAATGTCCTTAAAACTGGAAATAAATTAGCAGTACCAAAGAAAATTTTAAACACCAGGCTTTTAACTCTGCAGGCTTGAAAGGAGAGAGAAATAAGAGCTGCATATTAAAATTTTCAAAAATTTTCCACCCTCATTAGCACTTCTGGTCTCAGATTTCACTGCTGGCATTACCGGTGGCGTATGGAAGCTTGTTTTTGTCACATCTGTGAAGATTTATTTGATGTGAAAGCCCTGCCCAGTTCATGCGGATTGAAACCATAACTAAACACCTTGTCACATTTCCTATTGTGAGTAGGCATACATAGCTTTCCAAAGAATAATTATTATTCCAGTGTACAGATTTTACCCAGACTTTCAAAGGGTAGATTATAGATCTTGAAAAACTAAAAAGTTTATTTATGATTTTTAATCAGGAAAAGACTGTGTTCAAAATAAGACATGGAAAACAATTCATTCTCTGGAAAATAGGAAAAGAAAGCTTTGGAAAACTAATTCCTCTCACCCCCCCTTTTTTTTTGAGCCAGATTCTAAAAGCTATGCTTAAAAAAATTACATGAAGGGGAAGAAAAGCTTTCTTTTTCTTATTCAGTAGTTCAAATATCATATGAGATACTTTAAAGATCAAATTTTTGCTTTTGAGGGGAATGGAATGGTTTCCTAAATGCCATCAGGACCAGCACTCTGCCTTGTGGCCAAATCTTTTTAAAGCCCCTACAATCTGATATCCAAACATACAACATTTAAGGCAATATAACAAAGGAATTAAGACTGCAGGCTCTCAAATCAGACAGACTTAAGTTTGAATTCTCCATTCTACTTACTATCCTTCATATCCTTGAGCTATTTCCTTCTACGAGCCTCTGTTTTCTCATCCACAGAATGGGATAAAGGTATGGTCTGTTTCATACTTTCAGAAAGTATCAATGAAATAATACACAGAAACCACCTACCATATGGTAAATACTCAAGCACTGATTTCAGTTATGAATGTGATTGTGATCATGATAAGTAGCATAGATTGCTGGGAGTGAGTCTGGTTTCCCTTTAACACCACTCACCCGCCTGGCACACAGGCACATAACACTTTTCTTCTTAAATATTTTAGGACAGACTGCTGGAAAGAGGAGTCTAAACCTGGTCCATGCTCTTAAAAGTCAAGAAACGTAATGACTCTTCTCTATTCCATTTCACCTACCCTCATTGTTCCATCCACTTTCTTCTCTACTTTCAGAAATAACTGGAGAAGAATGAGAAAACTAGGCTATAAACAAGAGAGTGTTTTCGAGGATTTGGATGTTGGGGAGCATGAGGCTTGCTTTTGGGAGACTTGAAATGGGGTAACATAAAATGAAATATGAAGAACAGCCAGCCCTCGTGAGAAGAGAGCAAATCCTGATTTGTGTATAGGTCCATCATTGGTATGACTTACTGAAAAGCCAGTCTAGCTACTTTTTGCCCCCCATGCTCCATAATTGCTCCTTGAGCCTTTTCCATCTCTTCAAGATAAATCCCCGTCATGTACTAGCTGCATTTAAAAAGTACCATTGAACAAACAACTAACTTAACTCAGTAACTTATGAACCAAGAAGTGATGACAATAAAGAAGGTGCCAGCAACATTACTGGTGCCAGCAACATTACTGGGGTGTTCGGGTAAGTTCAGTGCACCTGGACTGCTCTGTAGTCTTCAGGCAAATCTAAAAAAGAGTATCCAAAAAAGAAAGTTCATGCATTCAGCATGCATTGTCAATTATTATCAACGACTGACCATGACATTAGAAAATGTTATTTCTTCCAACTAAAAAGAACCTGCACTGACCCTTCTCTGTTGTGTTGCCCCATCCCCCGCCTAACTATGCCCTTTCACCTCTGTTTTTTTTTTTTTTTTTCCTTCTTCTTTCTCCTTCTTCTTCTTCTACTTCAGGATTTATAAAATCCTTTGAAACATGTTGTTTCCAGATGTAGGTCCCAAGTGCCCTGTCATCTACTTCCTGTCCAAGCACAGAGCAGATGGAATTACACAAGGTTGGCCGTATGATTCCACCCTCCAATGCCTTCATTAAACTTCAGGATTTTAAAAGAGTCTGCCCAGTTCCTGGCAGGGACCTTTCCATACTTCCACCCCCAAAGCTGTAAATTACTACCTCATTAAACTCAATTGTAAATGATTAGGTGTCTGGAATGTACTTTCCTTTCCCTGCAGCCTCCTTGGGGTAATTACTGCATCGCAGGCCTCCCTACTTAAGTTAGCACATTATTCAAGCAGTGCAGTATTTGAGTAGCTCAGTGAGGGAGGAGGTGTTATTTCTGTGAAGGTATTTTAACTCTATCTTTTGGTTCCAGAAGCAGAAGATCTGTGATCTTTCAGTTCCCATTGAGCAATCTCTCTTTTAACAAGAGAAAGCTGTGATCAACTGGCCTTTTTCAAGAATTCATCTTTCTTTCTACCACACAGGCAGTTGGAAGTACAGAACTTTTGTTTTTTCTTAGGATCAGTGAGATGATTTAACATTTTTAAAAGGCTGCTGTTGCTGCCATTAATTTCCATAGGTAAAGAACACCTGGGAAATGTTTAAATGTGGTTGTTTGCTTGGGTGCTTTTTCGTTGTTATTTTGTTTTGTGTTGTTTTGAGACAGAGAAACAAAGGTAACTCAGGTAATCAATGTCTAGCCACCTAAGTCTGATTCTGTGGTGACATTTGTTTTATGAAACCTTGAAGAGTCTGGAAAGGTCATGGGGAAAGGGTAGAAGGGAGAGAAAGAGGAGGAGGGGCTGTCACATTGAATAAATAATCTATCCCAAGTTCCCAGCCTGGTTGCCATCACTTTAGCAGGAAAGGTAAAACTAATATTCCCTGAGGGGCAAAAGCTCAGAAGGTCAGTCCTCTTTTTTATGGAGGTTTTTGCCTCTTTAGTTGATTCATTGGTTTAGAGTCTTAAGATTCTTCACTGTACCCGTCCTGGGCCTCCCTGTCACTGGTTTCACTAGAGCCCATCAGTTGTGCTTCAGTGTCACTGGAATATAGGGAAAGATAGTGACCCGTCATACGGAGAAAGGAAATGAGGGCCATCGACCCAAATGTTTAACTGAAGTCAAACAAGTATTAGCAAAATAGTCGTTGCTGATGTAGAGTTTCCACATTGTGTGAAGGAAAAGGCAAAGTTGATAATGGAATGGAGCACTATCCATTTCTAACTCAGCCTAGGAATGCGTTCTTGGGCATTATAGATGAACCTAAAGGAGATTCATTCAGATTTGGGCATGACACATAAGAGGTGGACCAGGTAGCTTAGGCATTCATTTGTCTACATTCATTTGTGTGTGGACAAAGTTCAAATAAACTTTGCTTGAGAGATCGCACTCTAATTGGGATGAAATAAAAGGGTATAACTTGGTCTTGGTCGCTAACCCATACCTTGGAGTAGACAGCAGGAGCTACTTCCCCAAGGAAGGAAAAGAAGTGTAGTCACTTGGCAACATCATCAATATCGTCATGGTGGACACCAGCAGCAGTGATGATGCTGACTTAACATTCTCAGGAAGTTTCATGAACATTAGATATTCAAAAGGGTGCACAGGGTGGAACAACATGAGTAAGACACCACAAAAATAACCAGGTAAAACTTTAAAAAGGCTGGACGTTCTTCATTAGTCTTGTACAAGTGCCAGTAGAATTTATTACTATAGTGGCCCTATCCAGACCTGTGGTCTGGTAAGTTCTGGGAAAATCAATTTGCACAAAGGAACACTATTAAAATTAGTACCACAAAATGGGCACAGAAAAAAACCAGCTATTGAAGTAGACTGAATGGAAGCAAAGCAGGTTTGTGAATGCTTCATGTTAGCTATGTTTTTAGGCAATTCACTCTCTACTTTTTTTTATTCTTTTTTAAATTAAAGGGGTGTCTGAGTGGCTCAGTCGATTAAGTGTCCGACTTCGGCTCAGGTCATGAACTTAGGGTTAGTGGGTTCAAGCCCCACACCAGGCTCTGTGCTGACAGCTAGCCCAGAGCCTAGAGCCTGTCTTTGGATTCTGTGTCTCCCTCTCTCTCTGACCCTCCCCTGCTCACGCTCTCTCTCTCTCAAAAATAAATTTTAAAAAATAAAAAATAAATTATCATTTAAAAAACTATTCGAAATTTTAAGGTTATTTTTCCCCCACAGAGGAAAAGAAGCAAAAAATGATATATGTCAAAGGCCCTACTGTAGAGATGCATTTTTATGCAATTCAGTACCAGGCAAAACTAATCTATGATAACAGATACCACAATGTAATTACTTCTGGGTTGGGATGTTGGCTGGGAAGGAACATAAGGAAACTTTCTAGGGATATGAAAATGTTCTATATCTTGTGTAGTGGTCATAAAAGGTATATACATTTGTAAAAATTTATTGAGCTTTAAAATCAAAATTTTACTGTATTAACTACACCTCACTAAAAATAGTGTTAAAAAATGTTTATTTTTCAACCTAAGAAGAACTGACAATATATTGGGTCAATCTATCAGAAACACAGATTTCCATTTATTCATTTTTATTTGAATACTCTGTATGTCATTTTAAGTTTTTTCCTTAGTTAATTTAAAAATTACTTTTGTGGAAATTATAATTATATATTTTCCATCATATTCACCAGTGGGTTTTTTCTCATATATAGCAAAATCATAGTTTAGTGATTTTAACTGACTTCCTTATTTCCATTATTCTTTTCTGTCTAGGATTTGTTGTTGTTGTTTGTTTTCATTGAGCATATCGCTAAGAAATAATGACAGTATTGCCTTGTTCTTGGCTTGAACTACCAAAAAGCTATTTTTTTAAAAAGTGATGAAATATTTCATACAGTGCTGTATGTCAGTTACATATCAGTAAAACTGAAAGGAAAAAAATGATGAGAGCTAATATTCCTGTCCTCTTGGTAGTCTTGATAAAATGCCTTCAGCAGGATGTTGGTGTTAGACTGAGAGACTTACTCTCATATTAAGGTATTATCTGTCTATCCTTAAGTTTTCCTTGAATTTTGTCATAGATGGATATAGAATTTTGCATCTCCAGGTCCTGATCTCATGGTTGTGAGATCAAGCCCCACCTTGGGCTCTGAACTTGGGGGGGGGGGGGCCGGAAGCCTGCTTATGATTTTCTCTCTCTCTCTCTCCCCCTCTGACCCTCCACTCCCCCCCAAAGAAGATCTTGATATTCAGTGTTCTTATCATCATTTTCAATAATCCCAGCTTCAAACTTTTTTTACCCTACTTAACACAAGAAAAGAGACAAATTAATTAGAAATCAAGTTTGGCTGCTGTGAGAGGCCCTAGCTGACAGTGGCGAAAATAAGGTAAATGTCCACGTAGGAGTCTAGGGCTAAGGACGGCTCAATCTTTTTCTATCTTGCTAAGATATATACCACCCAGTTTCCACAGTATGTAGTCTCCACATCACAATTTCAGGTCACTGAAGTAGTTCTTAACATCATATCCACATTGTAGCCCACAGAAGAAGCATAAGAGGGAAGGAAACAATTTGCAAAGTATAAACTGCTCATATCACTGCCATCCACATTAGAATTTAGTCACATGGCCACATCTAAAATCAAAGGATTCTAAGAAATGTAGTCTTTCCCTGGATGGCCAAGTACTGAATTAAAAATTCTATTACTATATAAAATGGGAAAACAGATAAATAGGGAAAAAGAATCAGCATCTGACAGAGAGTTTTTAAAATGTTTCCAGTGAGCTGACTTATTTTCATTTTTCATTTCTATTTTGCTTCAGTGGATCAAACAATAGGATATGAGTTATTCCTAGTATTTAAATTTATTGACAACTGATTTAATTGGAGTATACTTGACACGCAATGTTACATTAGTTTCAAGTGTACAGCATAGTGATTGGACAAGGATATCTGTTACACGATGCTCACCAGAAATATAGCTACTATTGGTCACCATACAACACTATTACAATACCATTTACTATACTCTACCTATCCTATACTCTACCTTTTTTTCTTGTAACTTATTTGTTCCATAACTGGAAGCCTGTATCTCCCATGTCGCTTCACCTATTTTGCCCATCCCACCCACCTATCTCCTCTCTGGCAACCATTAGTTTATCCTCTGTATTTATGGCTCTATTTCTGGTTTTTGTTTGCTTATTCGTTTGTTTTGCTTTTTAGGTTCAATATATAAGTAAAATCATATCATATTTTTCTTTCTCTGACTTATTTCATTTAACATAATACCCTCTAGGTCTATCCGTGTTGTCCATATGGCAAGGTGTTATCTTTTTTATGGCTAAGTAATATTCCAGTGTGTGTGTGTGTGTGTGTGTGTGTGTGTGTGTGACTTCTTTATCCATTCATCTATCGATGGACACTTGAGTTGCTTTCATATCTTGGCTATTATATATAATGCTGCCTTAAACATAGGGGTGCATATATTTTTCAAATTAGTGTTTTCAGTTTTGTTGGGGGTTGGGGGTAAATACCTAGTAGTGGAATTACTAGAGTGCATGCTATTTCTATTTTTTTTATTTATTTTTTAAATATTTTTATTTATTTCTAGGAGAGAGAGAGAGAGACAGCGTGAGCAGGGGAGGGTCAGAGAGAGGGAGATACAGACTCTGAAACAGGCTCCAGGCTCTGAGCTGGCGGTCAGCACAGAGCCCGATGCGGGGCTCGAACCCACGAACCGCGAGATCATGACCTAAGCAAAAGTCGGACGCTTAACCACTAAGCCACCCAGGTGCCCCTATTTCTATTTTTAATTCTTTAAGAAACCTCTATACTATTTCCCAATTTGCATCCCCAACAACAGCGCAAGAGGATTCCCCCTTCTCTGCATCCTTGCCAACACTTGTTATTTCCTGTCTTTTTATTTCTAGCCATTCTGACAGGTATAAGGTGATATCCCACTGTGGTTTCATTTTTATTTGTGTTCATTTCATTTCATGTGTCTGTTGGCCATCTGTATGCCTTCTTTGGGAAAATGTCTATGCAGGTCTTCTGCCCATTTTTAATGGGATTATTTGTCTTTTTGGTGTTGAGTCAAATAAATTCTTTATATATTTTGGATATTAACCTCTTATTGGATATATCATTTGCAAATATCTTCTCCCTTTCAGTAGGCTGCCTTTTCATTTTGTTGATAGTTTCCTTGGCTGTGCAAAAGCTTTTTATTCTGGCCTAGTCCGAATAGTTTATTTTTGCTTTTGTGTCCTTTGCCTGAAGAACGTATCTAGGAAAGTGTTGTAATGGCCAATGTCAAAGAAATTACTATCTGTGTTTTCTTCAAAGATTTTTATGGTTTCAGGTCTCACATTTGGGTCCTCCATGCATTTTGAGTTTATTTTTGTATATGGTGTAAGAAAGTAGCCCAGTTTCATTCTTTTGCACGTAGCTGTCCAATTTTCCCAGCAGCATTTGTTGAAGACTATCTTTTCCCCATTGTATATTCTTGCCTCCTTTGTCATAGATGAATTAACTATACAACTGTGGGTTTATTCCTGGGCTTTCTATTCCATTGATCTAGGCATCTACTTTTGTGCCAGTTCCATACTGTTCTGATTGCCACAACTTTGTAGTTAGCTTGAAAAAGTTCCATACGTCCAGTTTTGCTTTTCTTTCTCAAGATTGCTTTGGCTCTTCAGGGTCTTCTGTGGTTCCAAATATATTGACAAGTTTTATATGATAATAGATGATCATATATTTTTAAATACCCATGGATGATGAAAAAACTGTGTTCTCTTCATAGTGTACAAAGTTTTATGCATATTTTATACATATCTGCTTTCCCATCTTGTTTCTCCCTGTCTATTCTTACCTAAAGCACTTTACTTGCTGGTTACAGTCCTTCCGTAACCAACATTTTTGCTAGTTTCCTTTTACTTGCTTTCTAGTTTTCTACAGCTTCTCTGAATAGATGCTTAGAGATGGCAGAATAGAGGTAGAGTACAGCTTCGTATATCCCACTGTCATAATTCTGTGAAATGTAATTTAGTTTAGAAATGGCTAGTTTGCTAGTTTTCACTAGTATTCACTAAATACCTTGGACATATGTGCCTCTTTAATAAAATAGTAGGGGCTACATTTACTCAAATAATAATGTGGGCTATATTTCAAGTTGTAGCTTCACTAGGAATTCTTTTTTCTAAAAAATTTCTTTGGGGGTTCCTAGATGACTGACTGAGTTGAGCATCCGACCCTTGATTTCGGTTCAGATCATGGTCTCAGTTTGTGGGATTGAGACCCATGTCACGCTCTGTGCTGGTAGCCACAGTTTTTATGTAGTCTTTCTGTATTACATATTACAATGTAAATAATAAGGACTCTTCTATTATTATGGCATATTTCTACTATTTAAAAATTTTTAATTATATCAGCATTTATTTTATAAAATGTAAATAAAACTGTATACATTATTTTATAAATTACGTTATAATTTCAAATATTGCCTAAGGAACTATGTAATGCTTTCTAACAAATCCAAAGTTTTTCGTTTATGAAATACAGCCTCTTGTAGAGAGGGCAAAACTGGAAAGTTAAAAATGAGATGTAGACCTGCAGCTGGTGAAGAAACACACTAAAGACTCTGTAGAGTTAAAAATTATAGAGGCTGAGTTCTTAGTCAGAAGATGTTTTCCCAATGTCAGGTTAATAATTTTGTGTGTCTGGCACTGTGGTTCAACTGTAAAAACAATGGAACTCCAACAAGATGGGATAGTTGTGGGGGGAGGGGAAAAAGAAAGCCAAAAAGGGCGAGAAGGATATGATTTTAACATCTGAAACTCAACTTTATAATGAGAAACAGAGGAGACATGATGTCATACTGTAGAAGGTAACTCCACTGTATTTTTTTTTTCAAGCTGGCTTGACCTGAGATTTTCAACAAAGTCCAGATGGAAAGAAGGGAGAAATATATATATTCTAAGTTTGAAACAAAGACTTAAAGTGGGGGGAGGGTTCTTACTCATGAATTTAACATGCTTGCATTTAATGCAGACCGAGTAAAGCACCTCATTATTCCCCCCTCCCAGCCTCCTTACCCCAAACCTGTTATCCTCACGCTGAATCCTCAGAATGCTGTCTGGCCTGGGCAGTCTCCCAACCACTGACTGAGGGAGAAGGTTCCTTTATTCCCACTGATGGAAAAGTCATCTATTGTCTTTCATCCACTCAGGTTTGGTTTCTTGTGTTCAGTTTTTGTCCTTGTTTTGTTTTGTTTTCATATTTTGCCTTCTCTGCAATTGGGATGGATCATACAATCAATCATGTTTTGTGGTTAGATTGGCAAACTTCTTTTCTTTTCTTTTCTCTTTTTTTTTTTTTTGTCTTTTGTTTGTTTGTTTGTTTGCTTGCTTACCTGCTTGCTTCTGTATTTTCCTTAGTGGAACAAAAACCACCAAGTAGCCCAGCCAGGAACATGGTGGCACTGACAGGAATCCAGACCTTCAAAAGCCTTTCCTAGGGGGGCCTGGGAGGTGCAGTCAGTTGAGTGTCCATCTTTCACTCAGGTCATGATCTCAAGGGTCCATCAGTTTGAGCCCCACGTGGGGCTTTGTACTGACAGCTCAAAGTCTGGAGCGTGCTTCAGAGTCTGTGTTTCCCTCTCTCTCTGCCCCTCCCCCATTCATTCTCTGTCTCTGTCTCTCTTTCTGTCTCTCTCTCTCTCCCTCTCTCAAAAATAAACAATGAAAACATTTTTTTAACTTAAGAAAATCATTTCCTCAACTTCAGACAGGCACCCATCCGGCTGAGCGGGACTAGGCTTGTAACAGCAACAACACATGGCAGAAATGAAAGCAGTCGCACCAGCAATCCTCCTCCAATGGCTGGTCCCCCCTCCCCAGGACATGCATTCGGAAGTAACACTGACACCCTCTGGACTGGGTGTGGCCCTGCATCATGGAAAACTAATTGAAAATTAGGACACTTGCCAATCTTTGTATCCCAGCTGCTAGAGCAGAGCATTTGCCCAACAGGTACTTAGTACCTGTTACAAAATCAGGCACTATAGAAGAAACTTTTAAAACATTCCCAACCATCCATGACAAATTGTGATTATTCTAAGGAAATAATGTCACAAGGGTCTTAAAGTAATAATGTCCAAAGACGCAAAGCTGGTAAGTGGTGGATTAAAGATTCAAATGAAGGCCAACCTGATTTGGAAAGTCCTACTCTTTTCACAACCCCATGCTGGCCATCTCTGGAGAGATGAGAATTCTCACAAGGTCAGGTTACTCAGAGATCATCTACAATGCTTAACTGATTGTCTTATTCTGGATTAAATAATATAATCTGTGTTTGGAACATGAAGGGGAAATAGCTGGGCCTATAACCAGCCATGTGTCCCAGTGATGCAGGAGTCTCCAGCCAAATTTCCTTGGGTTCACTGTGAATTGGTTAATACAAAGCTTGACGAATTCAGGAGTTCCTGAAAGTCTCTAATGAGGGGTTTTCTAAAAAACAAAGGAGACCTTGACTCTACTTTCTCTGGAGGAAACACACAAGACTCTATAGAAAAGCCCTAAAAAATCTGTCTTTCAGAGTCTTTTTTCATATGTCAATAAGGAAAAGTAGAGAGGTTTGTCACTAATCTAAAATCCGTCTACTTGGTTGCCTAAGGGGAGGGAAAGTAGGGAGATGGGCAAACCAGGTAAAGGGGGGTCAGAGATACAGGCTTCCAGTTATGGAATGAATAAGTCGGGAAAATAAAAGTCACAGCACAGGGAACATAATCAATGATATTGTAGCAGCCTTGAATGGTGACAGATGGTAGCTACACTTGTGGTGAGCATAGCAGAAGAAAAATTGAATAGCTATGTTGTATACCTGAAAAGAATGTAATATTGTGTGTCAACTATACTAAAAAATTTTTTAATAAGTAAAAATAAAATCCATCCACTGAAGGATTGATGAGGCACCTCTAAAGCTTTCTAGATATTGAACTTCTTAAGGCCAAATAGACCACTAACATTTTTGCATTATTTTTATATCCTTTTTCTTTTCTTTTTTTTTTTTTAAGTTTTTTAATGTTTTATTTATTTTTGAGAGAGAGAGAGACAGCATGAACAGGGGAGGGTCAGAGAGAGAGGGAGACACAGAATCCGAAGACAGGCTCCAGGCTCTGAGCTGTCAGCACAGAGCCCGACGCGGGGCTCAAACCCACAGACCGTGAGATCATGACCCGAGCCAAAGCGGGACGCCCAACCGGCTGAGCCACCCAGGTGCCCCTTTATATCCTTTTTCTGATTATAAAATATGGTATGACTTTGTCTGAATGGTGGAATAAAAATAATTTGCATGAAGAAAAGGCAAAATAATATTTGATTCATAATCATCTCATGAAGTGATAAGAAAAGTTACCACTTCAAATTACTGTTCCCAGTCATAGCCATTAAAAAATCGTAATTAGTAACACATGGAAATAGTTGTATATATCCTTCTTCTGCTTAACATTACATCATAAGTTTTCCTTTAGCCATTACAAATTTCCAGAAAGTGCCAACCTTGTAATTTTGGGTGTGGGCCATCAAGGATTCTAATCATGGAATAGAGAGCAAAAGAACATAACGCCTGCCTGCTCATATGCTCATAGAGAAAAAGGTAACCAAAGTCAGCAAGATGAGAGCATGCTTGAGAGGCAATGAGAAATCTGAAGTATTGTTTCAAAAGGCATGAGTAGAAAACAAGAAATCAGAAAACATCTGCTCCAAACATTAGGAAACATGGGTTAAGTTAGGGATTTAAAACTCTATAGAGATTTACTGAGATAATGACAGCCAGAGGGAGGGAATCTTTTATAAACAGGGTGATTATAGAATTTATTATTCAATCTTGAACACTATTGATAATTGCACAGGAACAAGAGTAAATCAGGACATTCCTAGGGAAACTGACACAAATATTTGCCTTATTTATAGTTCTTAAGGAGACCCCTCTTGCACTGCTGAAGGGAATGCAAACTGGTGCAGCCACTGTGGAGAACAGTATGGAGGCTCCTCGAGAAACTAAAAATAGAACTACCCTATGATCTACCAATTGCACTATTGGCTATTTACCCAAAGGATACAAAAGTACAAAAAAAAGATTTGAAGGGGTACATGCACCCCAATGTTTATAGCAGCATTATCAACAATAGCCAAACTATGAAGAGAGCCCAAATGTCCATTGACTGATGAATGGATAAAGAAGATGTGGTATATATACAAAGGAATATTATTCAGGCATCAAAAAGAATAAAATCTTGCCATTTGCAATGATGCGGATAGAGCTAGAATGTATTATGCTAAGGAAAATAAGTCAATCAGAGAAAGACCAATACCATATGATTTCACTCATATGTGGAATTTAAGAAACAAAACAGATAAACATATGGGAAGGGAAGGAGGAAAAAGGGAATAGAGGAAAACAAACCACAAGAGACTTTTTTTTTAATTTTTTTTAATGTTTTTATTTATTTCTAGGAGAGAGAGAGAGAGACAGCGTGAGCAGGGGAGGGTCAGAGAAAGAGAGAGTCACAGACTGAAACAGGCTCCAGGCTCTGAGCTGGCAGTCAGCACAGAGCCCGACGCGGGGCTCGAACCCACGAACCGCGAGATCATGACCTGAGCGAAAGTAGGACGCTTAACCGACTAAGCCACCCAGGCGCCCCAAGAGACTTTTAATGATAGGAAACAAACCGTGGGTTGATGGAGAGAGATGGTGGGTGGGAGGTGGGCTACATGGGTGATGGGTACTAAGGAGGGCACTTGTTGGCATGAGCACTGGGTATTGTATGTAAGTGACGAATCACAGAATTCTAATCCTGAAACCAATATTGCACTGCATGTTAAATAAAAATTTTAAAATAATAATAAATGAATAAAAAACTTAAATATTTTTTAAAAAGAAGATATGAAGGTGAAGATTTCATAAGGGCTCCTAGGCTGCTTGGATATTACTGCATTGGCAATAATTCCTCTATAGGACTGTATACTAACAGTGGCATCAAGAATTCTTGTTATAATTCTGTTTTTCTGTTTTCACTATTAAATACCGTGCTACTCAGAGTTGGAGGCAATGATCCAATATCATAAACACACACACACACACACACACACACACACACACACAATGGTCCAGTGGGATTCTTGAGGCAGATACCAGAAAGTTCCCTAGGGCTTTGGTGCACAAGCGCCCATTGATTATGTAACGCTTTTGGTGGAGACTGCACATTACATAAGAGACATTCACTATACAGGATTCCTAAAGTCTCTGCACTGGTGTGTCAGTCCCCATGTTCATCCGAGGGTATCATCATGATTCCAGGATCTCCCTGTATACTTTTTAAATACTCTGTCCCAGGATTGCTACGTGGAAAATGAGATTTGGGTAGGATGAAGGAATGGGAAGTAGTGAAAGATGGGGTGGATTTGTGTGGAAAAAGCACCTGCAATCCAAAGGTTGCAGGATTGGCAACCCCCACCATGACTCCTTAGGGACACGGCAGCATCTACCCATTTGCCAGCATGAGTGGGTAATATGTTGCAGGCAGAGAGATGGACTTCCCAGGGTCTGAGCTGCTTGGTGAACATTTTTTAAGAGTCCTTTGCTCAGTAGCGGATACAGAGAAGATTTTTCTATTATTTCAATATTCTAATCATTTTTAATAAGGATTTTTTCTGCTTCAATCAGCCAAAGACACTTCTGTCACATACAACCAATCCCTCTAACTAACAAACCCATTTAGAAGTAGCATTCCCTTCATTCCTCCAGTCCTTATGGTCCAATGACTGGGTAAGTCCCTACTCCCTATCTTTTTTTTTCTTTAAGTTATTTTTTTTTTCTTGTTGAATTAGTGTTTTCATTTTCTTTGGGTAAATACACAGTAGTGGAATTATGGGATCATATGGTAATTAGATTTTTAATTTTTTTTTACAAATAGTTTATTGTCAAGTTGGTTTCCATATAACACCCAGTGCTCATCCCCACAAGTGCCCTCCTCCATGCCCATCTTCCCCCCTCCCCCCATACCCATCAGTCCTCAGTTTGTTCTCAACATTCAAAAGTCTCTCATGGTTTATCTCTCTCCCTCTCCCCCACTATTTCCCCCCTTCTTCTCCCCCATGGTCCTCTGTTAAGTTCCTCTTAATCCTCTTATACGTGCAAACATATGGTATTTGTCCTTCTCTGCCTGACTTATTTCGCTCAGCATACACCCTCAAGGTCCATCTATGTTGCTACACATGGCCAGGTTTCATTCTTTCTCATTGCCATGTAGTATTCCATAGTATAGATAAACCACATCTTCTTGATCCGTTCATCCATTGATAGACACTTAGGCTCTTTCCATGTTTTGGCCATTGTTGAGAGTGCTGCTATGAATCCTATTCCCTATCTTAAGTTCTTACACCCAGAATACTTAGAGTGGCTTACTGTTTCCCATATAGTTTCTATTACTTTTTATATGTAGAGAAAGATGTCTAGAAAATTACTTTAAACTTGAAATATATTTACACTTAAGAAGGTGTGGAGGAGCGCCTGGGTGGCTCAGTGGGTTAAGCATCTGACTTCAGCTCAGGTCATGATCTCACGGTTTGTGAGTTTAAGCCTCGCATCCAGCTCTGTGCTGACAGCTCAGAGCCTGGAACCTGCTTTGCATTCTGTGTCTCCCTCTCTCTCTGCCCCATCCCCCACTTGCACTCTGTCTCTCTCTAAATAACATTAAAAATTTTTAAAAAAGAAGGTGTGGACCACTGTTGTTTAATATAGTGCCGGAAGTCCTAGCACCAGCCATCAGACAACAAAAGGAAATAAAAGGCATCAGAATTGGCGAAGAAGAAGTCAAACTTTCACTTTTTGCAGATGACATGATGCTCTACATAGAAAACCTGACAGACTCCACCAGAAGCCTACTAGAACTCATCCAAGAATTCAGCAAAGTTGCAGGGTACAAAATAAACGTACAGAAATCGGTTGCATTTTTATACACCAACAATGAAGCAACAGAAAGAGAAATCAAGAAACTGATCCCATTCACAACTGCACGGAAAACCATACAATACCTCGGAATAAACCTAACCAAGGATATAAGAGATATGTATGATGAAAAATATAGAAAACTTACGAAGGAAATTGAAGAAGACACAAAGAAATGGAAAAACATTCCATGCTCATGGATCG
>NW_024080638.1:5522917-5556250 GCF_003009895.1 Hyaena hyaena
TTCTCTATGTCACAAAACTATTCCACTTAGAGGTTTTCCTATTTCAGTTATGGGAAATTACTGTCTGGGATGAAAAGTCTTGGCATCATTGACTCTTCTCTTTCTTGTGAACCCCTTTTCCAACTCTGTTGGTCTTGTGTTTGAAGTATATACAGAATTTAATCATTTCTCAACACCTCCACTGCTACCACCATGGTTTAAGTCACCAATATTTCTTACCTGGACTATTACAATAGCTTCTTAAATATTCTTGCTGCTTCTACCCTTACCACTCTTCTCCCCATCAATTCTAAACAAAGAATCCAGATTAATTTTGTTACAACATAATTGAGATAATGTCACTGCTTTGATCAAATTCTTCCATCAATTGAGTCCTCATGTCACCAAGAATGCAGTGGGCTATAAGGCCCTGTGTGACTTGGGAGTCAAGCTTCTGTGATCTCAACTTATTTCCCTCACCAGCCACAATGGTTCAGTAAATATCCAGGTGTATACATAAACAAGTCCTTTGAAGTTGTTCCCTTTGACTAGACTACTCTTCTCCTAGATGTATCACATGTACTTCCTTGGTGTATTTCCTTAAATCTCAAATTTAATGGTGGTGGCCCACCGTTGGCCACCATTATTTTAAATTGTATTCCTTACTCCCTGAACTTTCCATTCTTACTCCCTACATTATTTTTTCAATGGTATTTATTATCTTCTAATATATTAAATGCTCTAGTTTATTCTACTATTGCATTTTATTGGCCCTCACCAATAAAATACAAATTCCATCAGGGCAAAGATTGGTTTTTGTCCTGTTTTATTCCCAGTGCTTAAAAATGTGCTTATAATATCCATAGTGAGAGCTAAAGAAATCTTTGCTGAATGAATGAATGAATGAATGAATGATCGGTCCTAAAGATATAATTGTAGAGTATGCTAGAGTCAGAAGTAATCTAAGGAATCATCTAATATGAATCTTTGAATGGATCAAGAAGATGTGGTTTATCTATACAATGGAATACTACATGGCAATGAGAAAGAATGAAATCTGGCCATGTGTAGCAACATGGATGGACCTTGAGGGTGTTATGCTGAGTGAAATAAGTCAGGCAGAGAAGGACAAATATCATATGTTTGCACATATAGGAGGATTAGGAGGAATTTAACAGAGGACCTTGGGGGAGAACAAGGGGGAAATAGTGGGGGAGAGAGAGGGAAGCAATCCATGAGAGACTTTTGAATGTTGAGAACAAACTGAGAGCTGATGGGGGTGGGGGAGAGGGGAAGGGGAGTGATGGGCATGGAGGAGGGCACTTGTGGGGATGTGCACTGGGTGTTATATGGAAACCAACTTGACAATAAACTATTTTTTAAAAAATTTTAAAAAATAAAAAGGTTTGTATTATTAAAAAAATAAATAAATAAATAAAATAAAAAGAAGTTATGGAGAGGCCTTGAGGGGACATGTCTTGAATCTATGACGTTCTGACTTTTAATAAAAAGAATTTATTGCTATATTATGTATGCAATAAAAATTCATCAAAAAATAATGCAACTATAATACCTAGCATAGATCTAGAATTGTTATGTACTCAATAAATATTTGCTGGCAGAACAGGCAAAAGAAATATCAAATAATGGCACACTGTTATTTTACAGATAAAGCACATGGCACTGCAAATACTGAATACAGCACCACTGTTTTTGGTCTAGAATGTTACATGTCCATTTTAGGACAATAAATATAATGGAAGTTTGGTAGCAGAAGGGAATTAAAGTGTATGGAGGCATGATCATGCTACTTTTAGATGGTTGTGTCTATTTAGACATTACTAGTTACAAGCAACAGAAGAAATTATGTCTGAATTAAGTGATAGGAAGTTTATTAAAATTGCCAAGAAGTTTTCATCTAGCAGAACAAGGGCAGGCTGAGCACCCCAGTCACAGTCACATCAGAGGACCAGTCTGACAGACTTTGCTGCCGCCACCAAAAAAGGTTAAGCCATCTGCTTAAGATCCCACAGCTAAGAAGTGGTAGAGCTGAGGGGCGCCTGGGTGGCTCTGTTGGTTAAGCGTCTGACTTCAGCTCAAGTCATGATCTCACAGTTCATGGGTTAGAGCCCCGTGTCGGGCTCTGTGCTGACAGCTCAGAGCTTGGAGCCTGCTTCAGATTCTGTGTCTCCCTCTCTCTCTGACCCTCCCCTGCTCATGCTGTCTCTCTCTCTCTCTCTCAGAAATAAATAAAAAGCATTAAGAAAAATTTTTAAAAAGAAGTGGTAGAACTGGGATTTTAACCTGGACAGTCTGATTCCAGACTCTTCACTACCCAATCCAGATACATCGAATCTGTGAATTCTACTGTATGGAGAGATATGGATGGTATCTTTAGGATAGTGTGAATAACTACGTCAGGTTCTTTTGCTGGATTTTTTACGACCTCGTGTTTAATCTGAATGATCTCTCTCTGAACTACTGATTCTTAGGATCTCCTGTCACTCTCAGGGCACAGTGAAGACATGGACCAGAACAATATTCTACCATGTCTTATATGAGGTATATAAGAATACACTAACAAAAGACAGAATGCACGAGTGTGCAGCAACATCCATTGGCTATAAAAATAGATGAGAAAACTAGGGCACAAGATGGGAAAATGGTATATTTGTCATGAAAATAAAGGAGACAAAAATGTGAATGAGTTGATAATCAGTTTAATAAGGCAATTAGATGTTACTGTTTTAAATCAAACATTTTCTAAAATTATCCTCCCCTAAGTACTTTTGTATCAACAATCTCTCTCTCTCTCTCTCTCTCTCTCTCAATCTCTCTCCCTCTCCCTCAGCATTATTTCAAAGTAAAATATATGATCCTTAGTTTCTACGGCATGTCTCTTGTTCCTCAATAATTCAGCTCTTTGGAAGGAGCTAATGTATAGCACAAATACTATTTTGTCTTGCTGGAGTGAAAGTCCAGTGGTCTAACTCTTTTTTCTGTGACAAAGCTTTCTGGCTGAGCATTAATAATATTCTTTATAAAAGACAGAGACTGGGAACATGAAGAAGGTCCAGGCTAAACAAGGCACACACATTTATTAAGCATGATAGAACCCAAAATATGTTTGCTATCTACACCATAGCAATGCATGAACCTGAAACAGTAATTTATCAAACAATTTTCAGAGACTTGTAACAGTCCCATCAAATTTCACCATTCTAATCTGGTAGTTAGGGATCCCAGATTAAATATTTATAAAAATAGAAAAAATCATTTGCCAGCTTTATTTATTTTTTAGGATAGAGAGTGCTTAATAGTGAGTGGTGCACACACATTTTAAAAAATAATCTATATCCTTTCACATTCTTAAACAAGCCTGGGGAAGGGAAATCATTTTCCACAGAGAACTTCCCGGAAATTTCCTATAGTCTTGAAATGTCCCCTGAACATCTACTATACTTTTGAGAATTTAGACCTAATGAGATTTCACAGCAACTATGAAAGCACCAAAAATGTTTGCAGTTGAGTATAATTATCACTGTTTCCTGCAGGATTCTGTGGATTGTGGGAGAGAGAGAATCTTTGTTATTAGGACAGGACTATTTGGGTAATACTGAAGCAGCATAACACAGAGGAAAAACCAGAGAATTTGGAGATAGACAGGTCTGGACTGAAAAACACATAGTCAGGAATGCTGGTATGCCCATCTGGACGCCCCCACCACCCCTTTGTCTATAGAGATAGAAACATTTCCTTCCTCGGGGATACTATTTCAAAATGAATGAAAAGTCTGCAAATGGCCATGAGCTGCTTCAAAATAAGAGTGCAGTGTAAACATCAAATTATTAATTCTTCTATGGGTCACAATTCATTCATTCTTGGCCCAGGGATAAATATGATAGTGTTTACCCAGGATGCTGAGTGGACATTTTGCCTTATCATATACAGGAGACATTCACTGCAACCTGGCTTGGAAATTCTGAATATTATTACTTTTTGAAGTTATATATTATTTTAGTCTTAGTGATTTGGCTACTTTTGTTAAAATAAAGACTCATTTCTTGCATTCATTTATTATTGATGTCCCTCCAGGCTCCAAAAAGGATTTTAAGAGACTTAAAAAGAAATGAAAGGAAAGACTAACAGACATGGTAAGGATGTCGTAGAATAAGCAATTATGCAAGAAAATTATGTTGAAGAAATATATTTCAATTGAACACAACACAGATATTTCCACTAAAGAGAGGGAAATATAAGACTTTGGCATCAAATGGCATCTGCTTAGCAATGCTAACATTGTGGTGAAAATTCAGAAATCTCTGAGAGCAGCAATAAGATTCATAGACACGATGATGGAAATGTGTGGAAGGAAAGGAATGACCACTGACTAAAATGTCAGCGGAGTTGGACTGAGAAAAAATAATCCAGAGATTCTCAAGCCTCATCAAGTGAAAGAAAGGGCTCTGCTTAGTTGAAAAATGACAGTACAGACACTCCATCCTTCTTCTGCTCTCTTTCTCTGGCTCCACACAAGGAAAGATGCATCACAAGGGTGGAAAAAGGAAGAGCCTTGATAAGAATGTACAATATGCCAACTGTGATGTTTCACACGCTCTTTGATTCACAGAGTGGAACTAAGGGAAAAACATGCCTTGTTTCAGCAGATTGCACTCTAAAAATGTATGGAACATGGTGCCATTTTGGCTAAGGGATTTGTCCACTAAGATTGTGACAAGACTAAGAAGAACCCAACTCATCTTGACTGATGACATAGGCAAACATCAGGTTTGATTAGGTCTTTCCACTTATTAAAAAGAAGAAGAGAAAAAATATTTGATGTCAATTTTGTAATTAAAGTATTTTAACCTCTATGTTTAATTTAAAAACTTTCCATTTTAATTTTTTATTTTAAATTTTGTAAAAACTTACACATTCCAATTTCTTCCTAAACAGAAAAAGAAAAAAAAAATGCCAATAAGCCCTGTGGAAAAGATGATGTATCACAAGGAAAACATATTATCAATCTGATGACCTAAAAGATTCTCCTATCTTTAAAAATAATATTGGGTGGGAAGCAAAGGAAAATTTTTTAAAACTTGGCATCTTTGAAACATTGCATGATGACAGAGCAAATATGAAAGAGGGAGAAGGGGAATAGAGAAAATAGTGTCACCAGTGGAGACACCGGGATGGAAATTAGAGATGAACGGGGGGCGGAATGAGAGAAGGAAGAACAAAAAGGAAACTGATATTGAAATAGCAGAATTAAGATCTGCAAAGAGAAGAAATGATGTGGCAAAGAAAGCAAATATGGGAAACAACTTGAAGAGTCTTCCAAAAACATAGCTGTAAAGGACATGGGGTAATGTCACATGGGAAATTCTAAATATTGAGGACTTACATGAAAACCTAACCAAGGAATTAACAGTGTTCACACCTACAAGGCCAGAGCAATTTCAAGTCATATAACTTTTCTGAGCTTAAAAACGTAAAGATTACTCATATCAAAACTAATTAATATGTTCCAAATGAAATTACCAATAACAGACCCATGCCGAAATTTCTGAATTACAAGGATAAAGAAAATATCCTACAAGCTTTCAGGGGCACAAAGGAAATTTAAAACAACAACAACAACAAGGTGCCTGGGTGGCTCAGTAGGTTAAGCCACCACGTTTGGCTCGGGTCATGATTGTGCAGTTCGTGGGTTCAAGCCCCATGTCGGGTTCTGTGCTGACAGCTCAGAGCCTGGAGCCTGCTTCAGATTCTGTGTCTCCCTCTCTCTCCTGATTGTCCTCTCTTTCTCTCTCTCTCAAAACTGAGTAAACATTTAAAAAAAATTTTTTTTTAAATTTTTATTTTTAATAAATAAAAATAAAAATAAACCAGCAACAACAACTAAAAACGAACCCTAACATTATGACATTATGCTGGCGTCAAAATTTTCTCCAATTAAAAAAAAAGGGGGCAAAACAAAACAGAGAAGTCTATAGGCTTTTCTGGAGGTAAAGTGGCTAACATGAGAATATTATTTCCACAAGAGTAGTTATTCCTGTGTGAAAGAAAAAAATCATCATTCCAGTTATATAAAAACCCAGAAAATACAGAATCCAAGTGTCTTTTTTCCTTAGAGTAAATTTTTCCTTTTTAGTTCTAAAATGTATGTAACAATGTATTATAAAAAGAATATTCCGGGGTGCCTGGGGGACTCAGTCAGTGAAGCACCTGACTCTTGATTTCGGCTCAGGTCATGATCTCAGAGTCGTGAGATGGAGCCTCACCTCAACTCTACATGGGGTGTGGAGCCTGCTTGGGATCCTTTCTCTCTCCCTCTTGCTCTCTCTCAAAAAACATAATATTCAAATAAGCAAGAGAAAAGATAACAATCACCCATAAATCACCTTCCAGTCTCATTTAGCAGTATGTCACAAATTGTTGCCCATCTCATTAAAATTCTCCTACAGTATCATTTACAATGTTGGGATTAGAATTTAGAGTCCACTCCAATATGGAAAATAATAAATTATGGATGTGCCACCATATCTAACCTATTCCCTGTGACCCAAATGTCCATCTGGTCAGAAGTCCAATGCCTTCCCCCAAGATTTTACATATTCCTGGAGAATTTAAATTCCTGTGGTTATCTCTGGCTTTGACTCTAGCTCTGCACTGAGTTCATTTAGAGTATGATTGCCTTGGCATGTGCTGTATCTGACCCTGTCGCTCCTCTGCTACAAACCTTTTTAAAAAATTATCATTATTTAAATCCAAGTTAGTTAACATACGATGTAATAATGATTTTAGGAATAGAATTTAGTGATTCATCACTTCCATATAACACTCAGTGCTCATCCCAACAAGTGCCCTCTTTAATTCCCAACATGCATTTAGCCCATCCCCCCACCCACCTCCCCTCCAGCAACCCTCAGTTTGTTCTCTGTATTTAAGAGTCTCTTATGGTTTGCCTCCCTCTCTGTTTTTACGTCTTCTTCCCTTACCTTATGTTCACCTGTTGTGTTTCTTAAATTCCACATATGAGTGAAATCATATATCTGTCTTTCTCTGAGTTATTTCGCTTAGCTTAATATACTCTAGTTCCATCCATGTTGCAAATGGCAAGATTTCATACTTTTTCATTATTGAACAGTATTTCATTGTGTATTTATGTCGTGTGTGTGTGTGTGTGTGTGTACATCTTCTTTATCTACATCTTCTTTATTCATCAGCTGATGGACATTTGGGGTCTTTCCATAATTTGGCTATTGTCGATAGCACTGCTATACACATTGGAGTGCACACACCCTTTCGAATCAGCATTTTTATATCCTTTGGATAAATATCTAAGTAAAGCAATTGGTGGGTTATAGGGTAGCCCCATTTTTAGTTTTTTGAGAGGCCTCCATACTGTTTTCCAGAGTGGCTGCACCAGTTTGCACTCCCACCAGCAGTGCAAGAGGGTGCCCCTTTCTCTGCATCCTCACCAACATCTGTCGTTGCCTGAGTTGTTCATTTTAGCATTCTGATGGGTGTGAGGTGGTATCTCATTGTGGTTTTGATTTGTATTTCCCTGATGATAAGTGATGTTGAGCATCTTTTCATGTGTCTGTTGGCCATCTGGATGACTTCTTTGGAAGTGAAGCAAAGGTTTGCTACAAACCTTTTAATAAGTACTTTTCCATTGCCCTTGTAATAAAGTGTAAATTGTTCAGGTTGACTTATAAATCCTGCATGTGCCTCCATTTCCAGACACTGCTCCCTCCCACTGCTTACTCTCCTCCTTTCCCCTATGTTCCAACCACATGAACAATTGATTTTTGTTTCCCAAAGAGTCAAATTCCTTCTTACCTCCAGCAAGTTGTTCAAAAAAATATTTACTAATCTATATTGTTAGGCACTTTGCTAGAGGTTGAAGGGCCTGGTCCAGAACAGACAAACCAGAACACATAGGCAGAACACAGATTTTAATATATATATAAGAACTTAAGGGGCACCTGGGTGGCTCAGTTGGTTAAGCGTCTGACTTCGGCTCAGGTCATGATCTCATGGTTTGTGGGTTCAAGCCCCGCATTGGGCTCTGTGCTGACAGCTAGCTCAGAGCCTGGAGACTGCTTTGGATTCTATGTCTCCCTCTCTCTCTGACCCTCCCCTGCTCACGCTATCTCTATCTCTCTTGATCTCAAAAATAAATAAAACATTAAAAAAAAGAATTTAATATGTTATAAAATGTCATACACCAGTGGGAACATAATTAATTATCTAACAAGTATTGTGGGAGAACATTGGCTTCCACTGGTGAAAAAAAGTCAAGAACAATAAAGTTGAAAGCCCCACTTAATACCACATATAAAAATTAACAAGCCAGATTTAAGATGTAGATATGAAATGTACATCTTAATGTAGATATGAAACCATTAAAAACTGGAAGATATTATAACTGGTTGTTTAACTGATCTTGAGGTGTGAAAGGAATCTCTAAGCATATAGCAATTGAGGTATGTTTAAGGGAAAAGTTTAACAGATTCAATAACATAAGCATCAAGAACTTTGGTAATTAGGGAAAGCAAAGAGCAAATAACAAACTGAGCAATATTGTGTTAGTTGAAATGAATACTTTGTATTTTAGGGTATTCTCAGCTCACAGAGAAGGTCCCAGTCCATATAACCCAGCAATTCTGCGCTGATGGCAAGAAGCCTGCTTGGGATTCTCTCCCCCTCTCTCTCTGCCTATCAAAATAAATAAACTAAAAAAAATTTTTAAGCCCATGTAAATTTATTACCTTATACTTCTGGAGGTCAGAAACCCCCAAATCCAGGTGCCTGCAGGGCTGTACTCCTTCTGGAGGCTCTAGAAGAGAAGCTGTTTGCATGCCTTTTTCACCTCCTGGAAGCTGCCTGCATTCTTTGGTTCATGGCCCTTCCTCCATCTTCAAGCCAGCAGCACAGCGTCTTCAAATCTCCCTGACTCTACTTCCCCTGCTGCATCTCACCGGCCCTCTGCCCCCCTTTTGTAACAATCCTTTACAACGGACCTAATCTTCCCATCTCAGAATCACTTTTGACCTAATCACACCTGAAAATCCCTTTACATGTAAGGCAACAGATGTACAAGTTTCAGAGATTCAGACCTATAAATCTTTGGGGAGGGCATTTTTATGTCTACAAAATTTACTTCAGATCATTGCTCAAACGTTACTTTATCAAAAAGACAATGCTACACCTGAATAAAACAGAGCAAGCTTCTGTTCCATCCCTAAACCTGTGCTTTTGTATCTCACTGTATTTTATTCTTTTGTGTAGCACTTTATACCATCTAATTTATGCAATCTCCATCAGGCCAGGGACTTTGTATTATTTACCCATGGATTCCCATAGCTAGAAGAGTGGGAAGTACATTGTAGGTGCCCAATAAATGTTTGCTGAATGAATAAATGAACCAGAAAAAAATAAAATGACTTGTTTCTAACGCAAACCAGAAAAGAAAAATATGAGAGACAACAAGTTCTCTGTTGTATCGAGAAAGAAATAACAAAAAGAAAGGAAGAAAGGATGGACTACATCTCCTTGAATTGCTCTTCAATTGTGAAAGTTCTCTATTATTGGTTCACAAAACCTTCCCTATATCATGCATTAGATTTTCCTTAAATTTTGGCCAGAGCAATAGTAAGTCAGTGTAATCAAGGCAGGAGGTGACAAATCTATACACTTCTCAAGAAAAATCTCAATTCTTACATGTTCCTCCTGCCTCCTGGTAACCTAAGTAAGGTAAAGCAAAATCAAAAAGGGAGAAGGGAAAAGGAACGTTGAGCCCACGTGGCCAGTTCACAACAAAAGTCTGTTCCGTTGTGATTCGTAGTCTGTTATTCAGCAGGAAAGAATCTTGGAAAAACGAGCATCTTGTTCTTGGAATGCCAGAGAGAATAAAAATAATTCAAAATCCAACCAGTGGCTTTGAGCAAAACACATATTCTTTACTCCTGCTAGATTTGGACAAGAATTCCGCACACAGTAGAGTTCATAGAGCTGAAGACTACTAGAATAATGAACAAATCTAGGAAAACCCTGAACCGCACTGGCCTGCTGAGCTGGGAACGGCAGTACATGGCTATGGGGGGAGACCAAGGGAGAGGATGGGGGAAGGAGCGATGTATGAGATGGAAGACTGAGTTCTGGCCAGGGAACTGCCTGCTTTGGGATTTGCATAGCAGAGTAAAGACACTTGAAACCTTTGCTTTTATTTTTCCTTAAAATGCATGAAGCCACATGATTGTTATAGTCACTCCTCCTGTATAATAATTACCCCATGGCTTAGTGGTATAAACTACAATCATTTGATTTTGCCCACAATTTTGAGGGTCAGGAATTTGGGAAAGGTTTTGCTAAGTCTCTTTTTGGGGTCTCTCATGCCACTACATTCAGATGTGAGCTGAGGCTGCCGTCACCCAAAGACTTGCCTGGCTGGACATCCAAGTTGGCTCAATCATGTCGTTGGCAAGTGCTAACCTTTGGCAGGGTCTTTACTGTATTCAATATATAATTATTAAACACATACCACCTGGTAAGCACTGTGCTAAGTAAATAGAATTATTACTTACTGAAGTAGGAAAAATGGAAGGAGGGAAGAGTTTATTTCAGCTTGTCACATTTCACCTTTAAAATAATGTTCTTTTTGGCATGCGGAGAAACTGTGTGGTTTGCTATGGCTTTTGTCCTCCAATAGCTCAAGCATTTAAAGAGAGAACTTAAGGGGCACCTGGGTGACTCAGTCAGTTAAGCATCTGACTTCCGCTCAGCTCATGATCTCACTGTTTATGGGTTCAAGCCTTGCTTTGTGCTCTGTGCTAACAGCTCAGAGCCTGGAGCCTGCTTCAGATTCTGTGTCTCCCTCTCTCTCTCTACCCCTCCCCCATTCATGCTCTGTCTCTTTAAAACAAATAAATGTTTTAAAATTTTTTAATAGGGGCACCTGGGTGGCTTAGTCGGTTAAGCGTCCGACTTTCGCTTAGGTCATGATCTTGCGGTTCGTGGGTTCGAGTCCCGCGTCGGGCTCTGTGCTGACTGCCAGCTCAGAGCCTGGAGCATGTTTCAGTCTGTGACTCCCTCTCTCTCTGACCCTCCCCTGCTCACGCTGTCTCTCTCTCTCCTAGAAATAAAATAAAATATTTTTAAAAAAATTTTAATAAAAAGAGAAATTAAAAGATTAGGTTCATAGGAGCACCTGGGTGGCTCAGTTGGTTAAGTGTGGACTCTTGATTTAAGCTCACAGTTGGTTTATGAGTTTGAAGCCTGTGTCAGGCTCTGTGCTGAGAGTGCAGAACCTGCTTTGGACTCTCTCTCTCCCTCTCTCTCTCTCTGCTCCTCCACCACTCGTGTTCACTCTCTCTCTAAAAAATAAATAAATAAACTTTTTAAAAAAAGATTAGGTCCATAAATCAATGTTTGGGAATAGCAGGAGGAAGAGTGTGGGGCTTCCGCTTGCTGCCCACCCAATATCAGAATCATGTTCTCTTGGATAGAGTGAAAAGCGAAGGAAGTGGAAGAGGGCTACCCAGGACTTATCCAAAGTGGGGCCCAGAAGCATCAGAGAAAGCCATGTCATTCCCCCAATATAGCAGTTAAGCTGGGGGGCTCCTGGTTGGAAGAGGCTATGCAGAAGATATGGGGCTCTCAGTACTAGCCTGAGGGGCCCAGTGCCCAAGGGCAGAGGGCCCTCCCACTAATCCCTGAGGTCAGTGCCGCCCCTATTGGACTGCAACCCAACCCAAGGAGAGTTGGAGTCAAACCCACAAAAGCTAAAGATAGATTTTCTATCTGCCAGACATGATAGGACTAGGAATAGAAATCTAAGTAATCCAAAGTAAATCACATCTCTTCCTCCTCCTCCTCCTCCTCCTCCTCCTCCTCCTCCTCCTCTTCACTACACTCTCTGCCTCAGTGGTCATACTGCTTCCTCCATTTCCTGTCTATGTGTCTGTCTAGTCTCCCTTTGCTTCTCTCTTATAAGGACATTTGCAAAGGCATTTGGAGCCCACCTGGATAATGCAAGATAATCTCTCCTTCTCAAAACCCTTAACTTAATCATACATGTAAAGGTCCTTTTTCCTTATAATCTAACATTTTCAGTTTCCAGAGATTAGAACCTGGTATTTTGAGGGTTATTATTCAGCCCACTCCACCCACTAAAGTATTTGGGGTTAACAGAGCATCAAGTTGGCACATTCCTCTTAAATATGTAGACAAAAAATAGTTATTTGTCCTATACTTCCAACTGAGGCTATGTGACGCTGCAGCTCCCTGTGTCTCCATTGTGCCCATATTGTCATTGGGGCAATGGAAAAAGATAATACAAATCCTTCTTTGGGTTATTCATTATGTACCTGAAAGATGTTATGATGCTTCTTTTGTGTGCTCATTTCGGCAGCACATATACTAAAAATGATGCTTCTTTTGTAACCCCATTTATCATTTTCCTGGGATGAGTATGCTACTGAGATTGCCATTTAATTACTCCATACATAATACTATGTAGGGTACAATTACTATGTCAGTTTGAGCTGTTTGCACTTAATTCCATCAAAAATTATATCATGATATCATAATACTGTGAGGTAATTACTCACAAAGGAAAGTAGACGTGAAAAAAGGCTAAATTGTGTACTTGAACAGAGACTGACTCATGTCTCAAATTTGCATGTCGATTATAGACTCAATCCATACATCACTGAAATCATCAATATTACTAGAACATCCCAGGATTAGGAAAGACCCCAAAGGTCTAAGTAATTAAAAGACAATTAGCATTAAAAGGCTCTTGGACCATGATGGAGGTAAATCGGCCATCCTTTTAATAAATAGACCTAATTGCTTTACTTTATTATCTGTTTCTTTCTTTAGTATTAAATTTACAGTAAAAAAGATGAAGATCTTTAAAAGAAGCTTTGAAGATTTAATTTTTCAGCAGTCTTTGTCTTTAAGGGAAAAAAATTCATTTTTATAATATATTGTTTCACAAAGTGGTTTATGATAATGTCTAAACTGTTTAGATTGCTTTGGGGACACATTTTAATTCTTCATTTAAGAAAAAAAAACCCAGCTGAACCATGCATTACAGTAAATCAGTGACCTCTGGATCCCATGTGTTGTGGGCTTGCAAATAGTTCTTTTTGCATTGCCATTGTGAATTTTTTCCCAATGAACTCTGTGCAACATAATGAAAATCCATATTTGGAACATAAGAAGCCAGCTTGGCCTCCAAACTCTATTATGTGAACAACCATTATTTCTTAAATACTGATTTACCATTCACAATGAAAATGACTGTGTGGCATGACAGACCACTAGCCTATGACCATCCTCTAAATCTAGATAATGAGGCAGAACAAAAACCAATGTTCTAGGTCTGTGATCTTATAAGACTAGTTGATAGAGTCTTATTCCTGAATCCTTATGGCTCCTCTTCCCCAGCTCCTGGGGTTTCCAGCAAAATTCCTGGATGGCTCCAGAAGTCTCTCGGCTATGGCCAAGGCACTTCCTCATAGGCTATCTCATCCAGCCATGTCCGCTGATTCTCCTAGTTCCTGCCACGTCCATTACTCTACAGTCCTGAGCACCAGTAAGAGCAAAAGACAATGAGGCATTCCCATCCCAGAAATTGGTTGTACTGTTGTCAGAAACCTTGAGACTCCAGAAGCCTCTGGGTATAACTACATGTTCATTAACAGTTTTTTCTTATTTATACTTCCTAGGATATGTCATATCAGAATCCATAAAGAGGAAAGGAGAACTTTCCACATTCTTTCAAAGCTAAGAAATAACTGATCATATAATAAGTTAAAACAACTGAAGCAGAAATGGAAAACCAAATTATTTGAGCTAAAGACATGGATAAGCCATAAACATTACAGTGGTTGATCTGCTAATTCCTCTTGCTGCTCCCTTCTGTTCCACTAGATGAAAGATTAGTAACACTGGAAACTTTTAAGGATGACATTCAAATTCCTGGTAGTTTGATGGGGGGTTTTTCCTGTAAATAATTTTGGGAAAAATTCATCTCTGGCATGCAATGATTTGGGAATATTTTCTGTGAAAAATAAGAATGCTGTTTATTGGTATTTGTACTGTTTATAAAGATTACAAAGAGCAGCAACACACATTATCCCATTTGATCCTCAAAACAACTCTGCAAAGCAAACAGGGAATTCATACTATGATTACCATTTTAAAGATGAGGAAACTGAGGAACAAAAATCATAAAGCTCCTGATCAAGATCTTATAAATAGTAAATGGAAATATTTGGTCTTGATCTCAGTTCACTGTATTTCCCATTAAACCATAATACCCCTTCATCTAACTCTTTCTTTTTATCCTGGAAAAATCAGGGCACTCCTATTTTTTAAATTGAAAAGGTTGTTAGTTTTAAAGGAAAAAAATCCTCTCTCCTTTTTAAAATTGCATGAACAGTAGATCTTCATTACAGAAAAATAAGAAAAAAGGTTTGAAAGATAAAAGAGGGTGGGAAAACCTCTGGGTTATCACTTAGAGACAATAGCAACTAGAATTAATAACTTGGTGTATTTCCTTTTATGTTATTTCCTGTACACGTTTGCTCATGTTGATAAATATAAATTTGCTTATAAAAATTGTACCATCTTTAGAGACTGCTTTTGTACACTGCCTTTTGCACTCAATATCTTTAGAACAACTTTTTATGTCAATATTTAAATACCTATAACTATCATTTTGATGACAGCATACTATCTCATAGTATAGGTATATCTTAATTTATTTAATCAAACCCCTAAAATGCCAGATTTAAGTTGTTTCCAGATACCCTCTATTTTATTTTAAATATTTAATATTTATTTATTTATTTTTGAGAGTAGAGAGGAGCAGAGAAAGAGAGGGAAACAGACAATCCCAAGCAGGCTCCACACTGCCAGTGCAGAGCGTGACACAGGGCTTGAACCCATGAACTGCGAGATCATGACCTGAACCAAAATCAAGAGTCAGACACTTAACTGACTGAGCCACTCAGGCACCCCAGTTGACTCTATTTTAAATAAATAATGTGAATATCTCCTTAAGAAATATCAGGCAAATCTAAATTGAAGAACATTTTAGAAAATAATTGTCTTCACTCTTCAAAAAAAGTCAAGGTCAGGAAACATAAATAAAGAATGAAGAATTGCTCCAGTAGAGTATGGATTTTGTATAAGAAACAATGAACAACACTGAAACAAAAACAAAAACAAAACAAAATGAAACAAAAAAACAGAGTCTTACTTATAAAGGACAAACAGATGGTCACCAGAAAAGAGGTGGGTGGGGTGATGAGTGAAATAGGTGATGGGGATTAAAGAGTACCCTTATCTTGATAAGCCCTGACTATCATATGGAATTGCTGAATTACCACATTGCACACCTGAAACAAACATAACACTGTATGTGAACTATACTGGAATTAAAATGAAAATTTTTTAAAAGATATAATTAGAAGAATTAACAAAATTTGAATATGAACCATGGATTAGATCATCGTATTGCATCGATGTTCCTGATATTGTTATTTGTTCTATAAAAATATGTTCTTACTCTTGGGAAATATATATGGAAATATTTAGAAGTAAGAAATGATATCTTCACTTAGTCTCAAGTGGCTCAAAATGTTTTCCCACATACACAAATACTGCACAGAGGGAATGTTAAAACAGATAGGACAGTATGTAAAATATTGGTAACCTCAGAAAAAAGGATAAGAGAATTGTTTTTGCTACTCCTACAACTTCTTTTTAAGTTTGAAATGATATCAAAATAAAAAGTTACCCTCAGGGTGCCTGGGTTGCTCAGTTGGTTAAGCATCCAATTCTTGGTTTCAGCTCAGGTCATAATCTCACAGTTTGTGGATTCCGGCCCCCACAATGGGTTCTATGCTGATAGCTTGGAGTCTGCTTGGGATTCTCTCTCTCCCTCTCTCTGTACCTCCCCTGCTCAGTTGCGCTCTCTCTCTCTCTCTCTCAAAATAAATAAACATTTTTAAAAAGTTACCCTCAAGCAAACACTAAGAAATCTATACAAAGTGATATACACAAAAACTTGATATAAATAATCAAGATGAAATCCCCCCAAAAATGTTCAAGTAACCCACAGGAAGGTAAAAAAAAAAAAAAGAGAGAGAGAGAGACAGAAAGAGAGAGAAACAGATGAATAAAACATGGAGGAAACAAGCAGAAACAAATAAAACTCAGACTTCAACTCTAATATATCAACAATCACCTTACAATGCATATTAACTAGCCTTATAATGGTGATTATTTCACAACATGTACAAATACTGAATCATTATGTTGTACACCTGAAACCGATATGTCAATTATATCTCAATTTTTAAGAGTCACCTTCAGTGTAAATCATCTAAACATTCCAATGAAAAGACTGAAATTGGCACAGTAGATTTAAAAAGAAATGATTCATTAATATGCTATCTACAAGAAACTTACTTCGAATACGACTGCATAGATATGCTGAAAGTAGAAGAATGCAGGGACACCTGGGTGGCTCAGTCAGTTAAGCATCCGACTTCTGCTCAGGTCATGATCTCATGGTTTGTGAGCCCCGCGAATTATATTTAAAAAATAATTTAAAAGATAAAAATTAAAAAATGAAAGAAAATAAAAGAATAAAGAAAAGATAGCTCGTGCAAGCATGAATCCAAAAGTTACCCACCAAAAAGGTCAACTGCTTGTTAAAGCACAAAGAATAACAACAATAGTAGAGGTGAAACATATAATAAAGATTTCACAGAGAAAATGAGAGAGTCACATCTCCTGAAGAACTTCACATTTAACTCCACTTTTCACTAAGAGTTACAGCTAGAGTCCAGGGGTGCCTGGGTGGCTTAGTCAGTTAAGCATCCGACTTTCGCTTAGGTCATGATCTCGAGGTTCGTGGGTTCGAGCCCCGCGTCCGGCTCTGTGCTGACTGCCAGCTCAGAGCCTGGAGCCTGTTTCAGAGTCTGTATCTCCCTCTCTCTCTGACCCTCCCTTGCTCACGCTGTCTCTCTCTCTCCTAGAAATAAATTTAAAAAATATTTAAAAAAATAAATAAATAAAGCTGGAGTCCTAACAAAGTCCTACAAGTCCCCATGCCAGCTCTCCCTCTTAATCCTCTCACTTCCTCTCCTTCTATTCTCTCCCCTTTGCTCACTGGGCTCCATTCACACTAACCTATCAGGCTGTTGCTAGAACATTGGACAAAGTCCCTTTGGGCCTGAGCACTGGTGGCTGCCTCTTCCCGGAGGACTCTCACACTAAGATGACCAGAGGCTAACATACTTCTAAATGAAGACCACCTGGCCAAATCTACTTCCAGCTGTAACCCACACACTCGTGCCTAGGCCCATGCCCTACTCAGTTTTTTTCATAGCACTTACCACCTTTTAGCACGCTATATAATTTCTTTGTTTGTTACTTATTTTCTGTTCCCCCTGCTAGAATGTAAGCTCCAATGGAGTATGGATTTTGTCTGTTTTCTGCTAAATGTATTCCAAGGCCATATAACAGTGGCTGGAATATAATGGTTGCTTAATCTATGTTTATTTGCTGAAGGAATGAATAAATGAATATTTGTTGGAGGAGGGAGAAAGGGAAACATGTTGAGGATAACAATATAAATATTACTCTGAGAACACAGAGCACCAAAAGGGAAGACATGGCTTACGTGGACAATTAGAGTCATTTAGCCTTTTGTATAAAGGAGTATCTGAATGAAAATGGTGTTTTACAAATATCGATATAGCAGAGGTTAAAAAGTTTAACTTCAAACGCAAGTCCATTTTTCACAAAGAAGATGCCAAGCCAGTGAGAGGCACACACAGTTCTGTGTCAACTGCATTCAAACTGCATATCCTCTGCTTAGAGTCACCTGACGTAAGAATAACACGATGTTTGCCAACAGCACCTGGATGTGTGTGCCCTTCATTCTCTATTCCTTTTATTCATTTTTTTAAAAAATCCATTGCACATTAAATGCTAAAGCTAAGGGATTTGCAGAACGTCCATTAGAGATAAGAAGCACCAAGCTGCTGTTTGTTCATTTTCAACTAGCAGACATCTCTAGGCATAGATGTCACCCAGAGTAGTAATGTAAATAGGTCATTTAAACAAGGAATTCAGGTAGAAAATGGAAATCACTGAAGTACCATTAATGCCCACACCAGCTTGCTTCAGCTAGAAACAAAGAGGAAAGATGCACTCACAATGTGAGCTGATGGTAATATGGCACATTAGATAGTTCTGGCCTTCTATAGGCATACTAGCCTCCACCCACATGAAAATGTTGTCAGTCTTCAAGAACCAGGGGCGCCTGGGTGGCTCAGCCGGTTGAGCATCTGACTTCCACTCAGGTCATAATCTCGCATTTCGTGGGTTTGAGCACCACATCGGGCTCTGTGCTGACAGGTCAGAGCCTGGATCCTGCTTCAGATTCTGTGTCTCCCTCTCTCTCTGCCCCATCCTTGCTCACACTCTGTCTCTCTCAAAAATAAACATTTAAAAATATTATTAACAATTTTCAAGAACCAGCTCAAATTCTCTCTCCTTCAAGAAAACTCAGGGATTCCCACAAATGAATGACATACTGGCTTCTATCAGACCTCAGCACCACATTGATAGCAACTTGTGGTACTTATGTCTTAGATATATAGTTGTAAGTACTCAGTACAGGGGCACCTGGGTGTCTCAGTCAATTAAGCATCCACTCTTGATTTCAGCTCAGATCATAATTCCAGGGTCATGGATCAAGCCCTATAGTAGCATTCTCTCTCCTCTCTCTCACCCCTCTCCCCTGCTCACACGTGCTCTCTCTTTAAAATAAAACAATAAATAAACAAAAAAATGGGTAGTCAACATAGTTGTCACCATGAGGCCAAGTATCCTGTGTTTCAATCCTGTGTATGTCCTTTGGCACCTCCCACATATATCCAACAAACCCTTAATTGAATCAAATCAAATGCTTCCAAAATCATCTCCCATGCTGGGAGGCCAGCAAATATCTTTGTTTACAATAGGTATTTGCTGAATTCGTTTGAATGGAATCTCAAGATTTATATTTCTGGAAGCTTTTTCTGTTAGTTCTATCTGAGCTCAAGTAGACCACTGAGTAAGGTAAGCAGCTATTACTTATTCTTATTCTTTTATTTAAATTAACCAAACTTTCTCTCTTCAGCCAAATTTTATTGATTTCTAGTATAAAAGAGCTTATGGTCTGAAGGATTGCCTAAATCATTCAAATGTAGGCTCTGTGAAGACAGTAGTTTTTGTGTCTTGGTTCGTTGCTCTTATGATGGTTAAAACAGTCCCTGACACATAGTAGACATTCAGTAATACAGAATACTACACACTGGGTGGCTTGTGAACAACAGAAGTTTAATTTCTCACAGTTCTGGAGTTTGGGAAGTGCAAGATCAAGGTGCCAGAAGATCTGGTGTCTGATACAGATGTCCTCACATGGCAGAAGGGGTGATGAAGCTCTCTTGGGTCTCTTTTATAAAAACACTAATTATATTCACGGAGCTCCACCCTCATGACCTAATCGCTTCTCAGAGGACCCCACCTCTTGATACCATCACACTGGGAGTTAGCACTTTAACATACGAGTTTGGGATAGGGGAGAACACACACATTCAGTCTTAGTACACACCACAGTTCATCCATTCTACTGATGTTGAACACTTCTGTTTGCTTCTAGATTCCACCCATTACAAAAACGGCTGCTATGAATATTCTCAAACATGTCCCTGATACAATATTGGGTACATGTTCCAGAAGTGCTGAATACTTTGAAAGGCAATATAGTGGAGAGGTTAAGATGAGGCTCTAAAATCTAACAGACCTGATTCCAACACCTATTTCATCACTGAGTCATCCCTGTGACCTTGTGCTGCTTGTTCAATTCCTCTGTCAGCAGTTCTAACCTTCAGTGCACTTGGTAATCACCTGAGGAGCTCTAAAAAATTACAGAAGCCCAGGTCTTGCTTTCAGAGGATCTGATTTAATTGGTTCAAGTGGATGGTAGCCAGAACACTAACAGTTTTAAAAGCCCCACCCCTACCCCAGCCATGCAAATGGGCAGCCACATCTGAGAACCACAGTTTCCCTATCTGTGAAACCCTGATGAGAACAGTAGTAACAGTGTCTTACCGGAGGGCTGCCAGAAGGATGAAATACAGTGTGCGTGACAGTGCCTGGTAGTCAACAACTTTTACCTCTTCCGGTGAAAGCCCTCACTCCATTACGTTTTGAGTACAGCTGATATTGGAAGTATCATAAGAAGTAAGATTTGATGATTGGCTGGATGCAGGGAAACAAAGGACAGGAACCCAGGTTCATTCGCTCTGAGGGGGGCGGGGGGAATACAAAAAAGGGAGCAAACCAGTCTTTAGACTCCAGCTATCTAGACACAATCTCTCAATTACTCTCTGTTGTAATTTTCCAAGTTTATGTGAGATGTGAATGATTCAAAACCCAGTTAGAGGCTTGCCTTTATTGTTTGCTGGCCTTACTGGGGGTGAAATCTTAGAAATGCTAGTGTCTTATAGAGATAATGTTCTCTTTGTTCAAAGATTTTGTTTTCCAACCAAGGAAATAATTAATTAAGCTTGTGTTCTCCCATCCCCCTCTATGATGTTCTAAACAGCAGGACTTATTTGGGATGTGATATTAATTTTGTTAGGAATCCATGGTGACATAGTAGTTGTTTTTTGTCATGAACATATTACAAAGTGGTTTTATGATTTTCTAAACCAATCATTGCATTAGGAATCTTCCTTCATGCAGACAAAATTAAAAATCTGCCTAGTCTCAGAATCAAAAAAATCTAATTTAATTAATCGGTTAGGCTTCCAAGTAAAAAAAAAAAAAAAAAAGAGTGCTAAATATCTGGAATTCACAATAACATCAAATTTTCTTTGATTCAGTAAACTGATCTGTCACTTCCTAAAACCACTATAGTCAAATAGGTTACTACACTTAATTCCCTTAAAC
Source organism: Hyaena hyaena (assembly GCF_003009895.1). NCBI lineage: Eukaryota > Metazoa > Chordata > Mammalia > Carnivora > Hyaenidae > Hyaena > Hyaena hyaena. The sequence goes on from NW_024080638.1 coordinate 5,543,936, forward strand.
TGTCATTTAGCAAATAAATACAATAAACAGAGAATGTCCACCAAAGGAAGAGAAAATGTGAGGAAGAGACAGATGCCTTAAAAAGGTAGGAACTTACTGGGTGGTGTGAACAGTTTAGAGAATCTGTGGCCTAACTGGGCTGGGCCCCCAGCTAGATTTCATCTAATCCACCTGTCAGATGCCAAGAAAAACAAGTGCATTTTGTAGAGGCTGGTATCTCTAGCTCTCCCCTCTGACCTCCTTCCTTCCTGACCCCTTCACCCTCCCCGCAGGGGCTGCTCCAAGCAACTGTGCCCAGCACCTGGGAGGCAAACATCTCTGCAGAGGCCGACAAGTCAACATCCCACCGGGGACACTGTGGCTGGATAATTCAACAAATTCAGCTGTTCTCACCACACCCTCCATCCAGGCTTCCAGCCAAGCCTCCTCCTTCTTCACTATTGAAAATTAGAAGCCAAGGCCCCTAGCCTCTCTTCTCGCCCCTCCCAGCCAGTACCCCCACCCCTGCTTCCCACCTCCATGTCTCCCTGCCTGTGAGACTCCCCATAGTGCCTTGTAGAAACCCCAACTCTAGAAGGAACAGATTTCTTTCGGTCCACAAATATTTCCTTGAGCATTCCCCCAACAGTACAGGTAGATTTGTTCGATTCCCTCCCAAACGTGTCATTCCATTAGACACAATCACCCGCTTAGTCACGAGGATGCTGTTAGAATAAACGTGACCTTCTGCCATTTGCCTCCCACATCCAGTCTGTGGCTGTGTCTTGACTACTGTAACTCCAGTGACTACGGGAAGGAGGGAACTAGATGGCCCATGCTCAGTTTCTTAGCCCTTCTAGTATTTCTTAAGATCTTTTTGTTATGAAAAAGTAGAAACATACACTTAAATATGGAGAATAGTACAGTAAAAATCCTACATCCCCATCACCTAACTGCCTCAGATCTAAATGTTTTACAACGCTGTATTCTATTCCATTTCCTTTCAGTGCTTTTTTTTCCTAACAGATGAAACTCAGAAGCATTGAGTGATCTTCCCCAGATCCACACCCAGCACAGTGTCTAGGACACAGTGTATGTGAAGGCTTATTTGCTCAATAGCTCTCACTTAACTTACGAGCCTCCTTGGGTCCCTTCCTTCATCTCTCCCCATCTCCCTTTCCAATCTGCCTCCTCGGAATATGGCTGTTTCTGTCTGCACTGTCAATATTTTCCTTGCAATATCTCCCTATTTCCTTTTATTTCTTTTCTCCCCATGCCATTCATTTTGTCTTTCATTTAATAGATATTTCATAAGCACCTACTATGTACCAGGCACTATTCTAGGCCCTCAGGATATGCATCCATCCACCTTTTCCTCTATGTAGCTTTGTCTTTGCTGATCCTCATTCTCAGACCATCTGTCAATATGAATTTCTTTCCCCTTTCCTTTGATCATCTCTACCCTCATTATCTCTTCCCATACTTTCCTCACCTCACTGATTACAAAGGAAAATAGAAGCATTATTTCACTTACTGCATTGTTATGTTAGAATGATGTGTCCTCTGTATCTTGATTTTTTAAGAGAAAAACTGATTATGAAATAATTTCCTATTGATTAACATTCAGAGTTTTGACAGTAACACCAGGTCTTCAAATAATCTTTTTTTCTCACCAAGCACTTTGTATCCCAACCACACTTGAATAGCCTCCATGCTACAGACTTCCTCCCAGGCCTTACTCAGGCTGTTCTTCTTTATATGGGATGCTTTCAGCCTGGATTTGTCAAGGTTCTCAGGAGACTTGTCTGCCACTGTCTGCTTTTTCACCTGTATCTCCAGCATTTAGCACAATGTCTGGGGCACAGGAAGAGCTCAAGAAATGGTCATTGTATTTAAAACAACAACAACAACAACAAAAATTAAGTTACTCATTACTTGAGACAGCATGTTTTCTTTTAGCTGATGGGCCACCATAGAAACAAAGTTTTCAGCTTACACTGCCCAGCCAAGACGGAAAAAGAGATGGCAAGAATAGGCGGGGAAGAGAAACATGTTACTCTGAGAAAGAATGAGAAGCTCCGAGGTTGTTCTTTCTCATGGGGTTACAGAGGTGGGGTCGAGGCAACTGCAAATACTTTGCCTCCCTACTAATCCTTCAGGGGAGGGAAACCTGTTCTAAGTAGGCAATGTGACAGCTGCAATTCTACCAGCACATTCCACAAAAGTCACAAGAAAATTGATGAGAATTCAAATACTCTGATAGCAGGAAGAAAAAGCTTCTAAGGAAAAACACCAGGAAAGGGACTTGAAGACTTTTCACCCTCAGAAAAGTAAACCGTTAGACTACATGTATCTGTCAGACTCCCCCATGAATCAGAGGTCAGAGAAGATGGCATCAAATGCCCCAGTGAAGGTGTACACCAAGGGGCACAGTACCAGGGCTAAACCAAAGAACTAGAGGTTAAAAAATCATAATAATCCCCTCTCCATAGACCCCATGCTGGTCCCAGCTGGTTTACAACACTGTGGGTGAGATCATTCACCTGCACCAAGAGATAAAGGCCTTTATGGTTCACTCCCTTAGGAACTCAGAAATTAAGATCATTTAGACAACAAGTAAGAGCTGTTTGGGGAGACAGGAATTCCTGGCAAAGGGATGCTGCAGAGTCTTGGAGCAGCCGGATCTTCATGGGGGCTAAAAAAGAAAAATCCCACATCCTTCGAGAAGGACAATACTGTGCAGCACCTACCTGCGATCAAGTCACCCAGGACGCTTGTTACAAGTTGCGATTTGGGGACCCCCAACTCTTTCTGTTGAGTCAATGTTTACATACAGAGATGTAGTTCAGTGGTGAAACTAGGAAATGTAGAACAAAACAAAACTCTCCTCTCTAGGCCTCCCTCAAATCTAAACTGGTTTACAGCTCTTTTGTGAGAACTTTCAAATCCACACAAGGAGAGAGATACAGCTTGTGAGGGTCAAATATGTATTACAAGTGTCCCTGGTGATTAATACCTGCTACAGTGTGAGAAGAGCATCAGGGGTCTGAAGCCCATCAGCACGACACACGTAAAGGGCACCAGCCTTGCACGACACACGTAAAGGGTACCAGCCTTTCACGTGAGCCAGAAAGCTACCTGTTCCCTGGGGTTTCTCTGCTCTGGGACCGCCCTCCCTTGACCTCAGACCTAAAGAACTGCAGGCAGGAAACGTTTCCTCCTATGCTTCCGAGCCTCTGTGTCTTTGCTCTTGCATACAATTGTTACATTGAACTTCGTACTCCTAACAGCTGCTTATATTTGTCACATCATCCTATTTAGTTTTCTCCTTCAGTAGAAAGACACACTTCTTTGATTTCCTATTTCATTATTCTAATGTACTCTTCTTGCTTACACTCTGACTACCTACTAAATTGTAAAAAGGAATTCATCATTCTCGTTTTTTAATTAAGTGATACAGCAATTATAACAAATCATTATAGCATCTGGGTGGTGAATTTACTGGTGTCCACTGAACAGTTTTTTAAACTTTCTGTATGTTTAAATTTTTCCAGGGGCACCTGAGTGGCTCAGTCAGTTAAGCAACTCACTCTTGGCTTCGGCTCAGATCATGTTCCCACAGTTCGTAGGTTCAAGCTCCACGTTGGGATGTGCACTGGCATTGCAGAGCCTGCTTAGGATTCTCGCTCTGCTTTCTCTCTGCTCCTTCCCTGCTCATTCTCTGTCTCAAAATAAACAAACTTTTAAAAATGTAAATTTTTTCATAGTAAAATACTGGAGAGGAGGAATTCCAAAGGTACAGAAAGTGAGTGAAAAGTAAACTCCTCCCCTCTCCTTTTGCTTACTTCAATCTAATCCCCAGAAAATAACCACTGTCAACAATTTTTTTTAATTATGTAAGCTTCAGGCACACAGCTTTACAATGCAACATCTGCACACACTACAAAGTGATCTACCACAAATCGAGTTCCTGTCCGTCACCATACAGTTGAACCCCTTCAATAATTTCTTACATATTCTTCCAGAAGTTGTCGCTGCATAGGCAAGGACATTTTTTTCCTACTTGATAGCATACATATGACGTAAGTGCATAAAAGCATAAAAAACAGGTCTTGGGGCACCTGGGTGGCTCAGTTGGTTGAGCGTCAAACTTCAGCTCAGGTCGTGATCTTGGGGTTCATGAGTTCAAGCCCCACATCCAGCTCACAGCTGTTAGTGCAGAGCCTGCTGCAGATCCTCTGTCCCCCTCTCTCTACCCCTCCCCTGCTTGCACTCTCCCAAAAAATTTTTTTAAAAATTTAAAGCATAAGCAGCAAGACTGAATTTGCTTTTCTCATCATCAGCATACCAGGAATTTCTTTTCAAATGAGTACATAGACATCAGTCCATTATCTAGTTGCTGTATAAAATTTCACTTTATGAATATACATAATTTGAACAGTACCATGGTGAGAGATATACAGGCTCTGCTGATAGTTTACATTTGGTTATTTGTTTAGCTGACACATCCATATGCACAAATGTCACCACAAACACCCTTATGCCACCTTTTTGTATTCACCAAGTATTTGTACAAGATAAAATCCTAGAAGTGAAAATGATGGCCCAAGATTTGCATTGAAATGTTTTAAAATATTGCAAAAGTGACTCCTAAAAAGTCACACCAATGTATACGCCCGTAAAGCATTTCTATTTTCCTACAATTTCAAATGTTTTTTTTTGTTTTGTTTTGTTTTTAAATGTTTTTTTATTTACTTCTAGGAGAGAGAGAGACAGCGTGAACAGGGGAGGGTCAGAGAGAGAGGGAGTCACAGACTGAAACAGGCTCCAGGCTCCGAGCTGGCAGTCAGCACAGAGCCCGACGCGGGGCTCGAACCCACGAACCGCGAGATCATGACCTAAGCGAAAGTCGGACGCTTAACCGACTAAGCCACCCAGGCGCCCCAATTTCAAATGTTTTTAACATTTTCAAATTCTTTCCTCTTTGCCAATCTGATAAGTGGGAAAAAAGAGTATTCTGATTCTAAATTCATTTCTTTAACTAAAAGAAATGAGCATCTTTTCACATATTTGCCATTTGTATTTTTTTCCATAAACTGCTGATTCATGTTCTTCACCCAAATTATATTAGGATTTTCAATTTTTTTGTTGATTTGTTTAAAAACTTTTTGTGGGGGCTCCTGGGTGGCTAAGTCAGTTAAGCATCCGACTTCGGCTCAGGTCATGATCTCATGGTTCGTGGGTTTGAGCCCCACATCGGGCTCTGTGCTGACAGCTAGCTCAGAGCCTGGACCCTGCTTCAGATTCTGTGTCTCCCTCTCTCTCTGACCCTCCCCTGCTCATGCTGTCTTTCTCTCTCTCAGAAATAAATAAAACATTAAAAAGAAAAAAATTTTTAATAAAATAAAACCTTTTTGTGTATTAAGAAAATTAGCCTATTTGCCATATATGTTGTACAAAGACATTGCCAGTGGATCTTTTGCCATCTTATTTATAGTATTTTTGCACTGCAGAATTTGGGAGTGAGGTTTTACCACATAACAGCTTTTCATGATTATACAAACAATAATAATAATTCATTACAATGAATTGGAACAATACATAAAATATCGTATATGTATTTAAAACAACCAGCAGCAGCAACAACAACAACAACAAAAACTACACCCATAGTTACAGAGAACAGACTGGTTGTCTGAGGTGGGGGATGAGGAGCTGGGGAATTGGAAGAAGGTGGTCAGAAGGTAAAACGTTCCAGTCATAGGATAAGTTCTGGGGATGTAACATACAGCATGATGACTAAAGATAAGTTAATACCGTATTGTATATTCAAAAGTGTCTAGGAGAGCATATGTATATATCGGGATGGAAGGATGCAAGACAGGTAGGTTGGTAGATAGGTAGGTAGATACAGAGAGAGAGAGAGAAAGAGAGATACTAAACAACTTAAACTATTTGTATGGTATAACCACTTATATGGCCCGTTCACAAATGGAATGTCACTCATCCAATTACAAAGCACGTTGAGGGGCGCCTGGGTGGCTCAGTTGGTTAAGTGTCCGACTTTGACTCAGGTCATGATCTCATGGTCCGTGAGATGGAGCCCCACATCGGGCTCTGTGCTGACAGCTCAGAGCCTGGAGCCTGTTTCAGAGTCTGTGATTCCCTCTCTCTCTCTGCCCCTCCCCAGCTCATGCTCTGTCTCTCTCTGTCTCAGAAATAAATAAACGTTAGGAAAATTTAAAAAATAAATTTTAAAAAAGTATGTTGACATTGTTACATGAAAAAGCAGTTTACAAGAGTACATACTTACATATATGTAAGGCTTTGTTATTTACAAACTACATGCTGCTGTGTGATACTTCCAACAACTCTGAAGTATGCTACTATCACCATCCTATAGGTGATTAAATGGAGAGTCAAGAATCAAGTGATTTCTCTGAAATGACGTAATTAGTAAATGTGAGATTCAGGACTTCTACTCAGAGCTTCTAACTCTAAATGACTTGATTTCTCCACTTTGTCCAGCTGCTTCAGGGGGAGAGAAGGATGCAGAATAGACTTTATAAAGAGTGATGTTTCCATAGGTATGTAGATTAAAAGACTTTTGAATTATAATTATAGTAGCATACATCCCCAAATCGCATTGGAATTTATTCCCCAAATTCAAGTTTTCAACATAATTCTAATGTACACAAATTATTATATATTTATTAAGCCCATTCAAAATCTATCTTCAATGTTACAAAAGAAGTACTTGGTACGGAATGTGTCTGGTGACACACACCACCGTGATGTCCCACTGCCTCATTATTTCTTACAAAGTAGTATCTTTAATTATATCTGTCAATGATTAATATAACAGGCCGTCCCAACTTAGGGCTGTTTTCTACATTAAATTAGAATTGCATTTCCTCCTCTGTCAATTCAATCTTGTTTTCCACCGAAAGGCAAGCAGGATTGCTTGGTGCTAAATGTCCCATTAGCATTCTCTGACCTTCTGCACAGCTGGCTGCAGCTCTGAACCTGCTGTGGCCACTGAGACACACAAAAGAAATGGAAAAAGTCATTTAATGTCTAGAGTGATTCAAAATGCCAAGGAGCGGCCAGACCATACCCACCAAAGGAAAGAAATGAGTAGGCCCGACTGGGCTACTAGAAATAAAGGAGGCAAGAATCCTGAAGATCTGGGGCCACAAAATCATCTTCAACCAAAAAATTCCCAAGACACAAAAAACAAAAACAAAAAGACAGGGACACCTTTGAGAAATCTGGTGACATACATACATATTTACAAATCTCCCGTCCAGAAAACAGACTATATTTTTTTAAAAAAAAGAAGAAAGAAAGCACAATCTTTGAAAGTAATCCACGTAAAATCCAAGGAAAAGTTCCAGCCTCATAGGGCAAACCTCAACAACTATTTTTTTAATGTTTATTTATTTTTGAGACAGAGAGACAGAGTGTGAGCAGGGGAGGGGCAGAGAGAGAGAGGAAGACACAGAATCTGAAGCAGGCTCCAGGCTCTGAGCTGTCAGCACAGAACCCAATGCAGGGCTACAACCCACGAACCATGAGATCATGACCTGAGCTGAAGTTGGGACACTCAACCCACTGAGCCACTCAGGCGCCTCAAACCTCAACAACTACTGAATACATATATCACTGTCCTCCTGGGCTAATTGTGCAGTGTGTGTAATAAAGCAGACAGAATTTGAGGGGAAATACTAATATTCCTTAATTTAGAGAGACAGAGGTCTGAAGGTGGTAGATGCAGAAAAAAACAAACACCCACTTACAGCTACACTCCCTCCAACCAATTCTTTCCCCTCTGTATTTAAACAAGATTCTGAGGCGAGGATTGTGCTGGGCTACGAGAGTTTCCTCTGACCAATAGATGTTGGCGACAAAGAAGATGGCAGACACCAGAATTTCGTCAACCTCCCTGCTTTTCTAACTCCCTTCCTCCTTGCCTGCCTCTGCCATGGAGTCTGTAAAAGATAAAGATTCCATTTCCCTGGCTCTGGTCAACTACGAGTGCCAACGAGACACACTCCCAACCAATGAAACGGGAGCAGAAGTCTCTTGATGCCACGTCTTCCTCCCCGCCTTCCTCCCTCCGGGAACCTAGGCCCAGCCTGGAGGTACAGCAGACCTCACGGAAATGGAAGGCCCGGCGGGCAGAAGGAGCCTGCACTCGATGGCATCACTGAGTCACCCAACCAGTCCTAGAGTGACCACCTCTGGTCTTGTTTTCTGCATCAGCTACAGGAGAGTGCTTTTTGATTATTTGAAACTGAACACAATTCTAACACAACAAACTATCTCCTGGAGTGAAGCCACTAGTCAACTGGGTGTCAACACCAAAAGAGCAGTCCAAAAAAAAAAGAGGTGGAAAGATCTAGTAGGGGACTCTTACCAAAAAAAAAAAGGTAGCCATGATGGGATACAAGATAAGGCAGTAACAACGGCAGTGGAATAAAAGGGACAGACTGAAGAGATAGTGGGAGAAACTGGGCCCAACTTTCCTCTCCCCCCCCCCCCAGACCCCATTAAAATGGGAAAGCGATGATGAAAATGGGAGAAAACTTGCATCTGTGCTAAACAGGAGAGGGCTGTTGTGCATGGCCTCTGAATGGTTCTAATATAACCAGATAGAGAGACAACACCTACGATCTGCTGATGAGAACAAAAGCGAGCAGCCAGCATCCTGGCAGAACCCTACTAACGCCCGTCGGTGTGGAGGAACAAGGGGCCGGGCGGAGGGAGCAGTGAACTTCTAGAAGGAAAACGCTCCCTAGATTTGTGTTTGCAGCCGTGGCCAGTGCCACGCCGAAGGCGCTGTTCAGGGAGACCCGGCAGCACGCCGGTATTCCAGACACTGTGGCAAGATTCCTCGGAAACACCGCTTTCTCCCAGGGAGGCAGGGCTTCGTTTTGGGGCAGCGGTCAGCGGGACAAGAGGGGAGGACAGAGGGGCGCCTGGGTGGCTTAGTCGGTTAAGCATCCGACTTTCGCTTAGGTCATGATCTCGCGGTTCGTGGGTTCGAGCCCCGCGTCGGGCTCTGTGCTGACTGCCAGCTCAGAGCCTGGAGCCTGTTTCAGTCTGTGACTCCCTCTCTCTCTGACCCTCCCCTGCTCACACTCTCTCTCTATCTCTCCTAGAAAAAAAAAAAAAAAAAAAAAGAATGGAGGACAGAGAGCGCCGTGCCGCATGAGGGCCACACATGAACAGTTAGCATCCAGGACAACAGCTTCGAAGGAAGAAGATAAACACGAAACTCTTGCCCATGTGAGAGTCCTGGATTCTGCTCCTTCTCCACACACCTTACTTAATCGGCCACTAATGTAAACATATGCCAGTCAGCCTTCCAGCTGAAAATCTAAAAATAATCATTATTGGTATGGCTATTATTACTATTATTAATAGTAATCAGACATACAAGAAGGAGATCTAAAGATAATTTAGCCGTCTTGTTTAAACAGTTAACACCAAAGGTAAACAGACTGCTCTTTATTCAAGAGGGTCTAAACAGAAGAAAAAAGGAGCCTCTAAACTATATAAGCTTATGATTATGAAAATACCCTGCGGAGGAAGCATATGTATTTGAAAAAGACATATAACAGGGAAAAAAACTGTGAGGTGAACTTCTTGGTACTTTCCAGAAATTTGAGAAAATACAGACTCATTAAAATTACAGACTTAAAGGCAGAGGCTGAGAAATACGTGGAAATTTTAAAACAAACCTGAAGTTTGTAACAGCAATAATGTAGAGAGGCAAACAATATAACAGGAGGCAAAATCTCATTAGAAGAGGTGAATACCAGAGTAGACAATGTTGAAAATCAAATTAGGGACATGGAGGCATAACACTGGAAGTTTTCTCAGACCACAGAGAAAAAGATCAACACACTGAAATGTCAAGAAATGACAAATACAGATCATTGGTCTTAAATACATTTGACATACAGAGAAAAGAACAAATAGAACAAAAGTGGTATTAAGAGATATAAAAGAAAGAGGTTTTTTGTTTTATTTTGTTTTGTTTTGTTTTCACAGATTCAAGTAAAGCTATTAAGGAGATACTTCTACTTAACCATATTCTTCAGGCATTTTTGAACTTCATGGGTGAGAAAAAATCCTACAAATATTCAGAGAAAAAGTGGATTCATTACTATCTGTTAAAAGTCCCTCAAGTAAAAATGAAAGAAACTCACATTAAAGACAAGAAATTAGCTTAAGGAAAAAAAAAAAAAGCTTTGATTCACGTATTCTGGGAAATTCTGGGAAATCCAGGACAAATTTGGTTTCAGGCTCGCGCTCTCTCGCTCTCTCTCTCTCTCTCTCTCTCCATTTCACTGCCTACCTTCATATTCATATTCACTCTCTCAATCTATCTGCTTCTGTATCTATCCATTGATATCTGTATCTATCTACCTATCTATTTAGATATAGCTGTATAAGAAGCTAGAGAAATAATAGTTTCTGCTAGATTTGGTAAGTAAGCATGTGAGTCTGGGGTTATGAAGATCACTGGTAGCTATCTACCTTTCTTATCATCTATTTATAGATATATTTATTATATCTCTATAGAGATATTATAGATAGATATGTAATTATATCTATAGATAGGTAGGTAGGTACATGGATAATAGATAAGTAGATAGGTAGGTATGTAGGTAGGTATACAGACAGGTAAATAGAGCTACCAGTAACCCCAGTAACCTCAGACTCACATAACCCAGCAGAAAAAATTAGTTCTCCCAACTCCTTATATTAATCCCCAGGGAGTTCCGATCGGCCCTGGTCAGGATCCCATTTGAGAAGGAGGCACTATCTCCAGTGATTATACCACTCTGCCTGATCAGCCTGTATTATGTGGGGAGTGGGGAGTGGGGTAGGAGCCCACATGGCTCCATTATTAACAGACCCCACAGAACCCTATGGATTTTCCCAAAGGAACCAGAAGAACCGAATGGGGAAAACACTAACTACCACAGTCTACTACTAGACCCAACAAAAGAAAACTCATTCTGGCCCCAGATACTGCCCCACAATAATAAGTGATTTGCAGCAATGCTTTTCTGAGTTTTTGGGGGGAAAAAAAAACACAATAAAAATAAATCATGTATATAAAGGCCCCAAACCTATCCTTCTTGAAAATAACTCAAAAGAGAATTCTAAATAACTAAAAGATAAGAAAAATAAAGACAGGTAATGAACAATAAATATAGGCTTAAAACCAGCAAAGTGGAACCGAAGCCTCACTTTTCCCACGATTCTACATTTTTGGTTGAGAGAAAGTAGGTCCACAATGAGGTGAGAGAACAGGCATAGAACATGCAAGAGAGGGAGCAGGCTGACTAGGAGATTATGAAAGACAGTGGCTTGTTGGAATATAAGATTTTTTTAACATTTATTTATTTTTGAGAGACAGAGAGACAGAGTGTGATCAGGGGAGGATGAGAGAGAGGGAGACACAGAATCTGAAGCAGGCTCCAGGCTCCAGGCTCCAGGCTCTGAGCTGTCAGCCCAGAGCCTGATGAGGGAATCGAACTCACGAACTGGGAGATCATGACCTGAGCCAAAGTCAGCTGCTTAACTGACTGAGCCACCCAGGGCCCTAGAATATAAGATTTAAGAGATGGACACACCGCGTGTGATGGGGGAGCTAAGGTATAATCCTAGAAACAGATGTCTGAGAGTCATTAGAGTTTAAAATGTCAAAGAACTGTGAAGACAGTGTTCTGAAACATTGTCATGGCATGGTATTTACTCAGACAATGTAAGGACTGAGCCAAGGATCACATTCATGAACAGGGAGAGCAATAGTCATGGGTGACATCGGCCATCTGGAGTTAGAGGGGCTTAGCTGGATGGGATGAACTTCACCAAAGGAAAAATTTCCAATGGAACCAGAAGAGGAATGGGAATGGTGCAGAGGGACCAATGAGAACATTGTTCTGTGTAGTACCTGAAACTTAAGTGGGGCTCTATAGCCTTCACTCGTTAGGGCTGTGGGGAAAGGGGTGGGTCCTCAAGTGAGAGCTCAATTTCAGTTACAGCAGGAGGTGGGAGGATCCTTCAGAAAAGAGATGGAGGCCAATATCATACTGTCTTGATGATGACAGCTTTGTAGTAGAGGCTAAAGTCTGGGATTGTGATACCTCCCAAGGGATATAGAAATGCTGATGCATAGGAGCACGTGTACCCCAATGTTCATAGCAGCACTCTCCACAATAGCTAAACATGGAAAGAGCCTATGTGTCCATCAATGGACGAATGGATCAAGAAGATGTGGTTTATCTATACCATGGAATACTACATGGCAATGAG